>NC_079223.1:2938055-3053055 GCF_029633865.1 Lampris incognitus
TACACCTCATACACCACATACACCCCATACACCACATACACCCCATACAACTCATACACCCCATACACCCCATACACCTCATACACCCCTTACACCTCATACACCCCATACCTCTCATACACCACATACACCTCACACACCCCTTACACCTCACACACCTCATACACCCCTTACACCCCTTACACCTCATACACCCCATACACCTCATACACCACATACACCCCATACACCCCTTACACCCCATACAACTCATACACCCCATACAACTCATACACCCCATACACCTCATACACCCCATACACCTCATACACCCCATACAACTCATACACCCCATACAACTCATACACCACATACACCTCATACACCCCATACACCTCATACACCTCATACACCTCACACACCCCTTACACCACATACACCACATACACCTCATACACCACATACACCTCATACATCTCATACACCCCTTACACCACATACACCACATACACCTCATACACCCCATACACCTCATACACCTCATACACCTCACACACCCCTTACACCACATACACCACATACACCTCATACATCTCATACACCACATACACCTCATACACCACATACACCTCATACACCTCATACACCTCATACACCACATACACCCCTTACACCCCATACACCTCATACACCTCATACATCTCATACACCACATACACCTCATACACCACATACACCTCATACACCTCATACACCTCATACACCCCTTACACCCCTTACACCACATACACCCCTTACACCTCATACAGCCCTTACACCCCTTACACCTCATACACTCCTTACACCACATACACCACATACACCTCATACACCTCATACACCACATACACCCCTTACACCTCATACACCCCTTACACCACATACACCACATACACCACATACACCACATACACCTCATACACCTCATACACCCCTTACACCTCATACACCCCTTACACCACATACACCCCTTACACCACATACACCACATACACCACATACACCACATACACCTCATACACCACATACACCCCTTACACCTCATACACCCCTTACACCACATACACCACATACACCACATACACCTCATACACCACATACACCCCTTACACCTCATACACCCCTTACACCACATACACCACATACACCCCTTACACCTCATACACCTCATACACCTCATACACCCCTTACACCTCATACACCCCTTACACCCCTTACACCTCATACACCACATACACCACATACACCTCATACACCTCATACACCTCATACACCTCACACACCCCTTACACCTCATACACCCCTTACACCTCATACACCACATACACCACATACACCTCATACACCTCATACACCTCATACACCTCACACACCCCTTACACCTCATACACCCCTTACACCTCATACACCTCATACACCCCTTACACCTCACACACCCCTTACACCTCATACACCCCTTACACCCCATACACCTCATACACCCCATACAACTCATACACCACATACACCTCATACACCCCATACACCTCATACACCCCATACACCCCATACACCTCATACAACTCATACACCCCATACACCTCATACACCCCATACAACTCATACACCCCTTACAACTCATACACCCCATACACCTCATACACCCCATACACCTCATACACCTCATACACCCCATACAACTCATACACCCCATACACCTCATACACCCCATACACCTCATACACCCCATACACCTCATACACCCCATACACCCCATACACCCCATACACCCCATACACCTCATACACCCCATACACCCCATACACCCCATACACCTCATACACCCCATACACCCCATACACCCCATACACCTCATACAACTCATACACCCCATACACCTCATACACCCCATACACCTCATACACCCCATACACCTCATACACCCCATACACCCCATACACCTCATACACCCCATACACCCCATACACCTCATACACCCCATACACCTCATACACCTCATACACCCCATACACCTCATACACCTCATACACCTCATACACCCCATACACCCCATACACCCCATACAACTCATACACCCCATACACCCCATACACCTCATACACCCCATACACCTCATACACACTATACACCTCATAACCTGTTCACCTGTGGAATGTTCCAGACAGGTGTTTTTTGAGCATTCCTCAACTTTCCCAGTCTTTTGTTGCCCCTGTCCCAGCTTCTTTGGAACGTGTTGCAGGCATCAAATTCAAAATGAGTGAATATTTGCAAAAAACAATAAAGTTTATCAGTTTGAACATTAAATATCTTGTCTTTGTAGTGTATTCATTGAATATAGGTGGAAAAGGATTTGCAAATCATTGTATTCTGTTGTTATTTACGCTTTACACAACATCCCAACTTCATTGGAATTGGGGTTTGTAGTTGTGTTTTTGTTTTTAAGTGTGTGTGTGTGTGTGTGTGTGTGTGTGTGTGTGTGTGTGTGGCCAGTAAACAATTGTGCGTTTCAGTAAACGGACACTCCAGAGATCCTTGTGTATGCAGGTGTGTGTGTTGGTGTGTGTGTTGGTGTGTGTGTGTGCGTGCGTGCGTGTGCTGTGTGTAGCTAAAAGGATTGCTGCAGTAATGCCTTTGTTCTTGTCTCCTATCCTTCGGTTCAAATGTCACGTGTGAAACCTACAGAATGCTGAAGCCAAATCTTATACATGGAGCTGAATAAGGAATAACGCAACAACAGATGTTGTCCGACCCTTCTCACACTGGAGTGAGCAACAGATGTGTTTTCCTGGCTGTGGAAGGCAGGGTTTGGAGACAGGGCGGGTTAGGAGGGGTTCACCCTGGGAACATGTTTGCTCTTTGCAATCCGTTTTACAATGAACCTGTGCCTTTTTAAACATGTGTGCTTCAGCAGATGGAGAGAGAGTCCATCCATCCACCCCTTATCCAAACTGCTTATCCTGCTCTCAGGGTCGCAGGGATGCTGGAGCCTATCCCAACAGTCACTGGGCAGCAGACGGGGAGACACCCTGGACAGGCTGCCAGGCCATCACAGGGCTGACACACACACACACACACACACACCTAGGGACAATCTAGTACGGTGATTCACCTGACCTACATGTCTCTGAGTCACCTGACCTACAGGTCTTTGGACTGTGGGAGGAAACCGGAGCCCCCGGAGGAAACCCACGCAGACACGGGGAGAACATGTAAACTCCACACAGAGGATGACCCGGGAGGAACCCCCAAGGTTGGACTACCCCGGGGCTCGAACCCAGAACCTTCTTGCTGTGAGGCGACCGCGCTGACCACTGCACCTCCGTGCCGCCTGGCCTGGAGAGAGAGAGAGGATTTGGTTCCTCAGACTCTGTACAGTGCTCACAGTACTGAGTTAAACATGACCTATGCTATGAATTTGCTTTGTTATCAACTTGTTTTTCAGCCCTTGCAAAGGGACAGTGATGACTGTGTACTGTCTGTGGAGTGCCAACACTGCCAAGACGCTCCACATGCCCTGCTGGGCTCAGCACCATGGAGAGCGGCAGGCTGATTATCTGGCTGCGGGAGACACCACAACAGCCGTTCCCACTGACATTCAGATTAGGCAATCCAAAACCAATCCTACCCATCTTGGATGTGTGACTGGGGATTGGACGCAGGTGCTCACATGTCTCACTGACTGCACTACATTTTGCCATAGAAGTGGACAGTCTCTCCTGTCTCGGAGTCGGACCTTTAGTAGTCAGTGGCCTCATGGAGGATATTGTTCCTGGGTTTTTGACATTAGACTGTTTAGAATATTTTTTGGATGCCTGATGGAAGGACTGACAGCTGGATATGTGGGAGGATTAACTGTTATTAAGATAGCACAGTACTCAAAGAAGGTTCCAAGTGACATCTTCAGTCTCAACTGACTGCAGGTGTCCCCACCCTTATAAACAATACAGTGGCATAACGACCCAAACCAACGACCAGTTTCATATGCAGATAGGGTGTGACCATTAACTAGAGCTTCAGTGGCCATGTGTCCTGTTCACAGAGGGTTTGGGAATGTTCGCATCACAGCATTGTAAGATGGTGACAGATGTAGTCCTAGACACCCCCACCCCTTGGTTCAGGGATGGTCGTTCCCTCTTAACATAGATGACCTCTTTCAGTCCCCGTTCAAACCAGCGTTCCTCCCTATCAAGGATATGCACACCCTCATCCTCGAAGGAGTGGCCACTGGCCTGTAGATGGTGTAGACCAGTGGCGGCTGGTGCTAACAATTTGGAAGGGCACAATGTACCTTGGCGTAGCACACCTGACAGCTGCGTTAATGTCCACACAGTATTAAGAAGGACAATGTGGCCCATAGGTTTTATCAGGGTTCCTTCCTCCGAGACGCCAATGGCGTGAATGACGCCACCTGAATGGCGTAGTATTCGCGCGAGTTGAAAAAACTCAACTTGAGCGAGAAATCCGCGGGACGCCGTGTCGCAAAAGCCTATCAGCGTTGAGAGTCTCCTGACGTCACTGACGTCCTGTTGAGTTAGAAAATGGAGGACAAGCTGGCTGATCACTGCGGGTTCGCGTACTCGATCCTGCGGCCAAACTCCTGCGAGTAACACGAATAAGAACAATTGATCCCGTGATCAAACTCATGCACGTAAAGCGAGGCGAAAATTCGCTTCGCTTTACGTGGGAACACAACATGACAGCTACGCTGTACTCAGCCACTCACTCAGAGCATGTGACACACCTGTGACACACCTGTTACACACCTGTTACACACCTGTTACACACCAGTGACACACCAATGACACACCAGTGACACACCTGTAACACACCTGTAACACACCTGTGACACACCTGTGACACACCTGTTACACACCAATGACACACCTGTGACACACCTGTTACACACCTGTGACACACCAGTGACACACCTGTTACACACCTGTGACACACCTATGACACACCTGTGACACACCAGTGACACACCAGTGACACACCTGTGACACACCAATGACACACCTGCGACACACCTGCGACACACCAGTGACACACCTGTGACACACCAGTGACACACCTGTGACACACCTGTGACACACCTGTTACACACCTGTGACACACCAGTGACACACCTGTGACACACCTGTGACACACCAGTGACACACCAGTGACACACCTGTGACACACCAATGACACACCTGCGACACACCAGTGACACACCTGCGACACACCAGTGACACACCTGTTACACACCAGTGACACACCTGTGACACACCAATGACACACCAGTGACACACCTGTGACACACCAATGACACACCAGTGACACACCTGTGACACACCAATGACACACCAGTGACACACCTGTGACACACCAGTGACACACCTGCGACACACCAGTGACACACCTGTTACACACCAGTGACACACCTGTGACACACCAATGACACACCAGTGACACACCTGTGACACACCAATGACACACCAGTGACACACCTGTGACACACCAATGACACACCAGTGACACACCTGTGACACACCAGTGACACACCTGTGACACACCAGTGACACACCAGTGACACACCTGTGACACACCATTGACACACCTGTGACACACCAATGACACACCTGTGACACACCAGTGACACACCAGTGACACACCAATGACACACCAGTGACACACCAGTTATTCCTCAGCTGTACTCTCCAACTGGTTCCCCTCAGGGCTGTTGCCTCCCCCCGTTACTCTACATCTTGTACACTATGACTGTTGCTATAGCAACCATACCAATAGACAAATGTTCACATTTGCAGATGATGCAGTGATTGTAAGTCTTCCTGAAGGGGAGGCGGAACAACACGGACCCGTGGTCGATGGTTTTGTGTCTTGGTGTGATGAGTCCCTTCTCCACCTTAATGTGTCTAAAACTAAGACGTGATAATCAGCTTTAGAAAGACTCCTCCTAGTCCTGTACCAGCCAGCATTAAAGGTGCTGACATTGAGCTTGTGGACAGCTACAAACATCTGGGGGTTGTTCTCCACAACATACTGTGCTTTGAAACTCACGTTGCTTCCACATCAGAGAAGGTCCAACAAGGACTGTTTCTCCTGAGGAAAATGTGGACATGGAATGTCTCCTCCCAGAGGATGACTCTCTTTTATATGGACATGTAATGTCTCCTTCCAGATGATGACTCTCTTTTATATGGACATGGAATGTCTCCTCCCAGATGATGACTCTCTTTTATATGGACATGTAATGTCTCCTCCCAGGTGATGACTCTCTTTTATATGGACATGTAATGTCTCCTCCCAGGTGATGACTCTCTTTTATATGGACATGTAGTGTCTCCTCCCAGGTGATGACTCTCTTTTATATGGACATGTAATGTCTCCTCCCAGATGATGACTCTCTTTTATATGGACATGTAGTGTCTCATCCCAGGTGATGACTCTCTTTTATATGGACATGTAGTGTCTCCTCCCAGGTGATGACTCTCTTTTATATGGACATGTAATGTCTCCTCCCAGATGATGACTCTCTTTTATATGGACATGGCATGTCTCCTCCCAGATGATGACTCTCTTTTATATGGACATGTAATGTCTCCTGCCAGATGATGACTCTTTTATATGGACATGTAATGTCTCCTGCCAGATGATGACTCTCTTTTATATGGACATGTAATGTCTCCTCCCAGGTGATGACTCTCTTTTATATGGACATGTAGTGTCTCATCCCAGATGATGACTCTCTTTTATATGGACATGTAATGTCTCCTCCCAGATGATGACTCTTTTATATGGACATGTAGTGTCTCCTCCCAGATGATGACTCTTTTATATGGACATGTAGTGTCTCCTCCCAGATGATGACTCTCTTTTATATGGACATGTAGTGTCTCCTCCCAGATGATGACTCTCTTTTATATGGACATGTAATGTCTCCTCCCAGATGATGACTCTTTTATATGGACATGTAATGTCTCCTCCCAGATGATGACTCTTTTATATGGACATGTAGTGTCTCCTCCCAGATGATGACTCTCTTTTATATGGACATGTAATGTCTCCTCCCAGATGATGACTCTCTTTTATATGGACATATAATGTCTCCTCCCAGATGATGACTCTCTTTTATATGGACATGTAGTGTCTCCTCCCAGATGATGACTCTCTTTTATATGGACATGTAATGTCTCCTCCCAGATGATGACTCTTTTATATGGACATGTAGTGTCTCCTCCCAGATGATGACTCTCTTTTATATGGACATGTAATGTCTCCTCCCAGATGATGACTCTTTTATATGGACATGTAGTGTCTCCTCCCAGATGATGACTCTATTATATGGACATGTAATGTCTCCTCCCAGATGATGACTCTTTTATATGGACATGTAATGTCTCCTCCCAGATGATGACTCTCTTTTATATGGACATGTAATGCCTCCTCCCAGATGATGACTCTCTTTTATATGGACATGTAGTGTCTCCTCCCAGATGATGACTCTCTTTTATATGGACATGTAATGTCTCCTCCCAGATGATGACTCTCTTTTATATGGACCTGTAGTGTCTCCTCCCAGATGATGACTCTTTTATATGGACATGTAATGTCTCCTGCCAGATGATGACTCTCTTTTATATGGACATGTAGTGTCTCCTCCCAGGTGATGACTCTCTTTTATATGGACATGTAATGTCTCCTCCCAGATGATGACTCTTTTATATGGACATGTAATGTCTCCTCCCAGATGATGACTCTCTTTTATATGGACATGTAATGTCTCCTCCCAGATGATGACTCTCTTTTATATGGACATATAATGTCTCCTCCCAGATGATGACTCTCTTTTATATGGACATGTAGTGTCTCCTCCCAGATGATGACTCTCTTTTATATGGACATGTAATGTCTCCTCCCAGATGATGACTCTTTTATATGGACATGTAGTGTCTCCTCCCAGATGATGACTCTCTTTTATATGGACATGTAATGTCTCCTCCCAGATGATGACTCTTTTATATGGACATGTAGTGTCTCCTCCCAGATGATGACTCTATTATATGGACATGTAATGTCTCCTCCCAGATGATGACTCTTTTATATGGACATGTAATGTCTCCTCCCAGATGATGACTCTCTTTTATATGGACATGTAATGCCTCCTCCCAGATGATGACTCTCTTTTATATGGACATGTAGTGTCTCCTCCCAGATGATGACTCTCTTTTATATGGACATGTAATGTCTCCTCCCAGATGATGACTCTCTTTTATATGGACATGTAGTGTCTCCTCCCAGATGATGACTCTTTTATATGGACATGTAATGTCTCCTGCCAGATGATGACTCTCTTTTATATGGACATGTAGTGTCTCCTCCCAGGTGATGACTCTCTTTTATATGGACATGTAATGTCTCCTCCCAGATGATGACTCTTTTATATGGACATGTAATGTCTCCTCCCAGATGATGACTCTCTTTTATATGGACCTGTAGTGTCTCCTCCCAGATGATGACTCTCTTTTATATGGACATGTAATGTCTCCTCCCAGATGATGACTCTTTTATATGGACATGTAATGTCTCCTCCCAGATGATGACTCTCTTTTATATGGACATGTAATGTCTCCTCCCAGATGATGACTCTCTTTTATATGGACATGTAATGTCTCCTCCCAGATGATGACTCTCTTTTATATGGACATGTAATGTCTCCTCCCAGATGATGACTCTTTTATATGGACATGTAATGTCTCCTGCCAGATGATGACTCTCTTTTATATGGACATGTAGTGTCGCCTCCCAGGTGATGACTCTCTTTTATATGGACATGTAATGTCTCCCCCAGATGATGACTCTCTTTTGTATGGACATGTAACGTCTCCTCCCAGATGATGAATCTTTTATATGGACATGTAATGTCTCCTCCCAGATGATGACTCTCTTTTATATGGACATGTAATGTCTCCTCCCAGATGATGACTCTCTTTTATATGGACATGTAATGTCTCCTCCCAGATGATGACTCTCTTTTATATGGACATGTAGTGTCTCCTCCCAGATGATGACTCTCTTTTATATGGACATGTAATGTCTCCTCCCAGGTGATGACTCTTTTATATGGTCATGTAGTGTCTCCTGCCAGGTGATGACTCTTTTATATGGACATGTAGTGTCTCCTCCCAGGTGATGACTCTCTTTTATATGGACATGTAATGTCTCCTCCCAGATGATGACTCTCTTCTATATGGACATGTAATGTCTCCTCCCAGATGATGACTCTCTTTTATATGGACATGTAATGTCTCCTCCCAGGTGATGACTCTCTTTTATATGGACATGTAATGTCTCCTCCCAGATGATGACTCTTTTATATGGACATGTAATGTCTCCTGCCAGATGATGACTCTCTTTTATATGGACATGTAGTGTCTCCTCCCAGGTGATGACTCTCTTTTATATGGACATGTAATGTCTCCTCCCAGATGATGACTCTTTTATATGGACATGTAATTTCTCCTCCCAGATGATGACTCTCTTTTGTATGGACATGTAATGTCTCCTCCCAGATGATGACTCTTTTATATGGACATGTAGTGTCTCCTGCCAGATGATGACTCTCTTTTATATGGACATGTAATGTCTCCTCCCAGATGATGACTCTTTTATATGGACATGTAATGTCTCCTCCCAGATGATGACTCTCTTTTATATGGACATGTAATGTCTCCTCCCAGATGATGACTCTCTTTTATATGGACATGTAATGTCTCCTCCCAGATGATGACTCTCTTTTATATGGACATGTAGTGTCTCCTCCCAGATGATGACTCTCTTTTATATGGACATGTAGTGTCTCCTCCCAGATGATGACTCTTTTATGTGGACATGTAATGTCTCCTCCCAGATGATGACTCTCTTTTATATGGACATGTAATGTCTCCTCCCAGATGATGACTCTCTTTTATATGGACATGTAATGTCTCCTCCCAGATGATGACTCTTTTATATGGATATGTAGTGTCTCCTCCCAGATGATGACTCTTTTATATGGACATGTAATGTCTCCTCCCAGATGATGACTCTCTTTTATATGGACATGTAATGTCTCCTCCCAGGTGATGACTCTCTTTTATATGGACATGTAATGTCTCCTCCCAGATGATGACTCTTTTATATGGACATGTAGTGTCTCCTCCCAGGTGATGACTCTTTTATATGGATATGTAGTGTCTCCTCCCAGATGATGAATCTTTTATATGGACATGTAATGTCTCCTCCCAGATGATGACTCTCTTTTATATGGACATGTAATGTCTCCTCCCAGATGATGACTCTCTTTTATATGGACATGTAGTGTCTCCTCCCAGATGATGACTCTCTTTTATATGGACATGTAATGTCTCCTCCCAGGTGATGACTCTTTTATATGGTCATGTAGTGTCTCCTGCCAGGTGATGACTCTTTTATATGGACATGTAGTGTCTCCTCCCAGGTGATGACTCTCTTTTATATGGACATGTAATGTCTCCTCCCAGATGATGACTCTCTTCTATATGGACATGTAATGTCTCCTCCCAGATGATGACTCTCTTTTATATGGACATGTAATGTCTCCTCCCAGGTGATGACTCTCTTTTATATGGACATGTAATGTCTCCTCCCAGATGATGACTCTTTTATATGGACATGTAATGTCTCCTGCCAGATGATGACTCTCTTTTATATGGACATGTAGTATCTCCTCCCAGGTGATGACTCTCTTTTATATGGACATGTAATGTCTCCTCCCAGATGATGACTCTTTTATATGGACATGTAATTTCTCCTCCCAGATGATGACTCTCTTTTGTATGGACATGTAATGTCTCCTCCCAGATGATTACTCTTTTATATGGACATGTAGTGTCTCCTGCCAGATGATGACTCTCTTTTATATGGACATGTAATGTCTCCTCCCAGATGATGACTCTTTTATATGGACATGTAATGTCTCCTCCCAGATGATGACTCTCTTTTATATGGACATGTAATGTCTCCTCCCAGATGATGACTCTCTTTTATATGGACATGTAGTGTCTCCTCCCAGATGATGACTCTTTTATATGGACATGTAGTGTCGCCTCCCAGATGATGACTCTCTTTTATATGGACATGTAGTGTCTCCTCCCAGATGATGACTCTCTTTTGTATGGACGTGTAATGTCTCCTCCCAGATGATGACTCTCTTTTATATGGACATGTAGTGTCTCCTCCCAGATGATGACTCTCTTTTATATGGACATGTAGTGTCTCCTCCCAGATGATGACTCTTTTATGTGGACATGTAATGTCTTCTCCCAGATGATGACTCTCTTTTATATGGACATGTAGTGTCTCCTCCCAGATGATGACTCTCTTTTATATGGACATGTAATGTCTCCTCCCAGATGATGACTCTCTTTTATATGGACATGTAATGTCTCCTCCCAGATGATGACTCTTTTATATGGATATGTAGTGTCTCCTCCCAGATGATGACTCTTTTATATGGACATGTAATGTCTCCTCCCAGATGATGACTCTCTTTTATATGGACATGTAATGTCTCCTCCCAGATGATGACTCTTTTATATGGATATGTAGTGTCTCCTCCCAGATGATGACTCTTTTATATGGACATGTAATGTCTCCTCCCAGGTGATGACTCTTTTATATGGTCATGTAGTGTCTCCTGCCAGATGATGACTCTCTTTTATATGGACATGTAATGTCTCCTCCCAGATGATGACTCTCCTTTATCTGGACATGTAGTGTCTCCTCCCAGATGATGACTCTCTTTTATCTGGACATGTAATGTCTCCTCCCAGATGATGACTCTCTTTTATATGGACATGTAATGTCTCCTCCCAGATGATGACTCTCTTTTATATGGACATGTAATGTCTCCTGCCAGATGATGACTCTCTTTTATATGGACATGTAGTGTCTCCTGCCAGATGATGACTCTCTTTTATATGGACATGTAATGTCTCCTCCCAGATGATGACTCTCTTTTATATGGACATGTAATGTCTCCTCCCAGATGATGACTCTTTTATATGGACATGTAGTGTCTCCTCCCAGATGATGACTCTCTTTTATATGGACATGTAATGTCTCCTGCCAGATGATGACTCTCTTTTATATGGACATGTAATGTCTCCTCCCAGATGATGACTCTTTTATATGGACATGTAGTGTCTCCTCCCAGATGATGACTCTCTTTTATATGGACATGTAATGTCTCCTGCCAGATGATGACTCTCTTTTATATGGACATGTAGTGTCTCCTCCCAGATGATGACTCTCTTTTATATGGACATGTAGTGTCTCCTCCCAGATGATGACTCTCTTTTATATGGACATGTAATGTCTCCTCCCAGATGATGACTCTCTTTTATATGGACATGTAGTGTCTCCTCCCAGATGATGACTCTCTTTTATATGGACATGTAGTGTCTCCTGCCAGATGATGACTCTCTTTTATATGGACATGTAGTGTCTCCTGCCAGATGATGACTGTCTTTATACAAGTTTTCGTGAGACAGTTTAATGTATTGTATGGTTGCTTGGTGTGGTCATGTGACTCTGGCCATTAGAAAACGGTTTGATAGACTCATCATGTGGGCTTGCAAGATCTCAGGGAGAAGTCAAGCCCAGCTTACTGACCTTAGTAATAGGAGGGTGTTCAGGAAGGCTCCTTCCCTTCTGGAGTGCCAGGGTCCCCCCCTTCAGCCAGAGTTGGAGTTGTTACCCTCAGGTCGTGGGTTGAGGATGTCCTGTTTTAGGACTAAGAGGTACAGGGCTTCCTTTGTCCCACTGCCACCCAGCTGGTAAATAGTAGATAGTCTTCATCTGTTGTCTGCAGATCACTAGTTTCCTTGGTCTGTATATTTGATATATTTTCTATTTTCCTTTTGACCGACTTTGGTTCTCCTTGCCCACTGTGTCCTGTTGTCAGTGCCGTCTTGGTGTTTGTATGTTTTGTCTTTGTGTGAGAGTTTTTATACTGGCTGCAAACTAACTCCCCTGCAAGGGACAATAAAGACACGAGGACGTTGACTACTCGGGCTACTAACATCTTTCTTCTGCTCATAAATCCTGTGAGCCATTTCTCTTTGTGTGTCCGCTGTCCTTTGCCAAGGTTGTAAAAAACGTGTGTACACAGAATCTGCTTGTGCCTGTGTGGTTGTTTGCATCGATGCAGCACATGTGTGTGTTTACACATAAAAGGTTTGTGTGTGTGCTGTCATGAAAGAAAGGAAAGTGCATGTACAGTATCTGATGTGTGTCTGTGTGTGTGTGTGTGTGTGTCTGTGTGTTTATCTGTGTTTCCAATTTCACATTTTTCACACCCACATTTCATACCTTCCTGTACATGGTGGTGGGAATATTTATGTAACGTCCATTTGCGATGCTTTGTGTACTACATTGCTTTGTGTACTACATTGCTTTGTGTACTACATTGCTTTGTGTACTACATTGCACGAGCACAGGTTTATGTATCCATTTGTGCTGTGTGTGTGTGTGTGTGTGTGTAAGGCAGGGGAACGGGCCAAGGTTAATATGTCTTTAGCCTGCTGTTATAGTTCCCTGATACTCTCCATGTGTTCGAGAAGATAAAAGTATGTGCTACAGTGAAGTACAGATAAATGTATGTGCTACAGTGAAGTACAGATAAAAGTATGTGCTACAGTGAAGTACAGATAAATGTATGTGCTACAGTGAAGTACAGATAAAAGTATGTGCTACAGTGAAGTACAGTTAAAAGTATGTGCTACAGTGAAGTACAGATAAATGTATGTGCTACAGTGAAGTACAGATAAATGTATGTGCTACAGTGAAGTACAGATAAATGTATGTGCTACAGTGAAGTACAGATAAAAGTATGTGCTACAGTGAAGTACAGATAAAAGTATGTGCTACAGTGAAGTACAGATAAATGTATGTGCTACAGTGAAGTACAGATAAAAGTATGTGCTACAGCGAAGTACAGATAAATGTATGTGCTACAGTGAAGTACAGATAAATGTATGTGCTACAGTGAAGTACAGATAAAAGTATGTGCTACAGTGAAGTACAGATAAATGTATGTGCTACAGTGAAGTACAGATAAATGTATGTGCTACAGTGAAGTACAGATAAATGTATGTGCTACAGTGAAGTACAGATAAAAGTATGTGCTACAGTGAAGTACAGATAAATGTATGTGCTACAGTGAAGTACAGATAAAAGTATGTGCTACAGTGAAGTACAGATAAAAGTATGTGCTACAGTGAAGTACAGATAAATGTATGTGCTACAGTGAAGTACAGATAAATGTATGTGCTACAGTGAAGTACAGATAAATGTATGTGCTACAGTGAAGTACAGATAAAAGTATGTGCTACAGTGAAGTACAGATAAAAGTATGTGCTACAGTGAAGTACAGATAAATGTATGTGCTACAGTGAAGTACAGATAAAAGTATGTGCTACAGCGAAGTACAGATAAATGTATGTGCTACAGTGAAGTACAGATAAATGTATGTGCTACAGTGAAGTACAGATAAAAGTATGTGCTACAGTGAAGTACAGATAAATGTATGTGCTACAGTGAAGTACAGATAAATGTATGTGCTACAGTGAAGTACAGATAAATGTATGTGCTACAGTGAAGTACAGATAAAAGTATGTGCTACAGTGAAGTACAGATAAAAGTATGTGCTACAGTGAAGTACAGATAAATGTATGTGCTACAGTGAAGTACAGATAAAAGTATGTGCTACAGCGAAGTACAGATAAATGTATGTGCTACAGTGAAGTACAGATAAATGTATGTGCTACAGTGAAGTACAGATAAAAGTATGTGCTACAGTGAAGTACAGATAAATGTATGTGCTACAGTGAAGTACAGATAAATGTATGTGCTACAGTGAAGTACAGATAAATGTATGTGCTACAGTGAAGTACAGATAAAAGTATGTGCTACAGTGAAGTACAGATAAAAGTATGTGCTACAGTGAAGTACAGATAAATGTATGTGCTACAGTGAAGTACAGATAAAAGTATGTGCTACAGTGAAGTACAGATAAATGTATGTGCTACAGTGAAGTACAGATAAAAGTATGTGCTACAGTGAAGTACAGATAAATATATTGCTACAGTGAAGTACAGATAAAAGTTTGTGCTACAGTGAAGTACAGATAAAAGTTTGTGCTACAGTGAAGTACAGATAAATGTATGTGCTACAGTGAAGTACAGATAAATGTATGTGCTACAGTGAAGTACAGATAAATATATTGCTACAGTGCAGTACAGATAAAAGTATGTGCTACAGTGAAGTACAGATAAAAGTATGTGCTACAGTGAAGTACAGATAAAAGTATGTGCTACAGTGAAGCACAGATAAATATATTGCTACAGTGAAGCACAGATAAATGTATGTGCTACAGTGAAGTACAGATAAATGTATGTGCTACAGTGAAGTACAGATAAAAGTATGTGCTACAGTGAAGTACAGATAAATGTATGTGCTACAGTGAAGTACAGATAAAAGTATGTGCTACAGTGAAGTACAGATAAATGTATGTGCTACAGTGAAGTACAGATAAAAGTATGTGCTACAGCGAAGTACAGATAAATGTATGTGCTACAGTGAAGTACAGATAAATGTATGTGCTACAGTGAAGTACAGATAAATGTATGTGCTACAGTGAAGTACAGATAAATGTATGTGCTACAGTGAAGTACAGATAAAGGTATGTGCTACAGTGAAGTACAGATAAAAGTATGTGCTACAGTGAAGTACAGATAAATGTATGTGCTACAGTGAAGTACAGATAAAAGTATGTGCTACAGTGAAGTACAGATAAATGTATGTGCTACAGTGAAGCACAGATAAATATATTGCTACAGTGAAGTACAGATAAATGTATGTGCTACAGTGAAGTACAGATAAAAGTATGTGCTACAGTGAAGTACAGATAAATGTATGTGCTACAGTGAAGTACAGATAAATGTATGTGCTACAGTGAAGTACAGATAAATGTATGTGCTACAGTGCAGTACAGATAAATGTATGTGCTACAGTGAAGTACAGATAAAAGTATGTGCTACAGTGAAGTACAGATAAATGTATGTGCTACAGTGAAGTACAGATAAAAGTATGTGCTACAGTGAAGTACAGATAAATGTATGTGCTACAGTGAAGTACAGATAAAAGTATGTGCTACAGTGAAGTACAGATAAAAGTATGTGCTACAGTGAAGTACAGATAAATGTATGTGCTACAGTGAAGCACAGATAAATATATTGCTACAGTGAAGCACAGATAAATGTATGTGCTACAGTGAAGTACAGATAAATGTATGTGCTACAGTGAAGTACAGATAAAAGTATGTGCTACAGTGAAGTACAGATAAATGTATGTGCTACAGTGAAGTACAGATAAAAGTATGTGCTACAGTGAAGTACAGATAAATGTATGTGCTACAGTGAAGTACAGATAAAAGTATGTGCTACAGCGAAGTACAGATAAATGTATGTGCTACAGTGAAGTACAGATAAATGTATGTGCTACAGTGAAGTACAGATAAATGTATGTGCTACAGTGAAGTACAGATAAATGTATGTGCTACAGTGAAGTACAGATAAAGGTATGTGCTACAGTGAAGTACAGATAAAAGTATGTGCTACAGTGAAGTACAGATAAATGTATGTGCTACAGTGAAGTACAGATAAAAGTATGTGCTACAGTGAAGTACAGATTAATGTATGTGCTACAGTGAAGCACAGATAAATATATTGCTACAGTGAAGTACAGATAAATGTATGTGCTACAGTGAAGTACAGATAAAAGTATGTGCTACAGTGAAGTACAGATAAATGTATGTGCTACAGTGAAGTACAGATAAATGTATGTGCTACAGTGAAGTACAGATAAATGTATGTGCTACAGTGCAGTACAGATAAATGTATGTGCTACAGTGAAGTACAGATAAAAGTATGTGCTACAGTGAAGTACAGATAAATGTATGTGCTACAGTGAAGTACAGATAAAAGTATGTGCTACAGTGAAGTACAGATAAATGTATGTGCTACAGTGAAGTACAGATAAAAGTATGTGCTACAGTGAAGTACAGATAAAAGTATGTGCTACAGTGAAGTACAGATAAATGTATGTGCTACAGTGAAGTACAGATAAATGTATGTGCTACAGTGAAGTACAGATAAATGTATGTGCTACAGTGAAGTACAGATAAAAGTATGTGCTACAGTGAAGTACAGATAAATGTATGTGCTACAGTGAAGTACAGATAAAAGTATGTGCTACAGTGAAGTACAGATAAATGTATGTGCTACAGTGAAGTACAGATAAAAGTATGTGCTACAGTGAAGTACAGATAAATATATTGCTACAGTGAAGTACAGATAAAAGTTTGTGCTACAGTGAAGTACAGATAAAAGTTTGTGCTACAGTGAAGTACAGATAAATGTATGTGCTACAGTGAAGTACAGATAAATATATTGCTACAGTGCAGTACAGATAAAAGTATGTGCTACAGTGAAGTACAGATAAAAGTATGTGCTACAGTGAAGTACAGATAAAAGTATGTGCTACAGTGAAGCACAGATAGATATATTGCTACAGTGAAGCACAGATAAATGTATGTGCTACAGTGAAGTACAGATAAATGTATGTGCTACAGTGAAGTACAGATAAATGTATTGCTACAGTGAAGTACAGATAAATGTATGTGCTACAGTGAAGTACAGATAAATGTATGTGCTACAGTGAAGTACAGATAAATATATTGCTACAGTGCAGAACAGATAAAAGTATGTGCTACAGTGAAGTACAGATAAAAGTATGTGCTACAGTGAAGTACAGATAAAAGTATGTGCTACAGTGAAGCACAGATAAATATATTGCTACAGTGAAGCACAGATAAATGTATGTGCTACAGTGAAGTACAGATAAATGTATGTGCTACAGTGAAGGACAGATAAAAGTATGTGCTACAGTGAAGTACAGATAAATGTATGTGCTACAGTGAAGTACAGATAAAAGTATGTGCTACAGTGAAGTACAGATAAATGTATTGCTACAGTGCAGCACAGATAACTGTATTGCTACAGTGCAGTACAGATAAATGTATGTGGTACAGTGAAGTACAGATAAATGTATTGCTACAGTGAAGTACAGTTTGGCTCCAGCCTCCTATGCAGTAGTGTGGAGAGGACCTGCAGCTACCAGCCAAGTCAACGTAACCTCCGTTTTCATGACAGAAAGCAATAGGGTTCGCTGCTCTCCATTTATTTTGCATTTTCTTGGTTTTGTTTCTTGCTTGGTATGGGGACATGATATCATTCCAACATGTGTAGCACATTTATAGTACATGTATAGTATATGTATATTATATGTATAGCATATGTGTAGTACATGTATATTGTATGTATAGTACATGTATAGTATATGTGTTGTACATGTATAGTATATGTGTAGTACATGTATATTACATTATAGTACATATATTGTATATGTGTAGTACATGAATAGCATATGTGTAGTATATATATATATATATATTACATGTATGTTATATGTGTAGTACATGCATCGGATGATCCGCTGTGGCGACCCCTAACGGGAGCAGCCGAAAGTAGTAGTAGTAGTAGTACATGCATATTACATGTATAGTAAATATATAATATATGTATATGAGTGACAGGGTGTGTGGTTATGTATGGGGACATGAGTGATAGGTGTGTGGTTATGGTATGGGGACATGAGTGACAGGGTATGTGGTTATTGTATGGGGACATGAGTGACAGGGTGTGTGGTTATTGTATGGGGACATGAGTGACAGGGTATGTGGTTATTGTATGGGGACATGAGTGACGGGATGTGTGGTTATTGTATGGGGACATGAGTGACAGGGTATGTGGTAATGGTATGGGGACATGAATGACAGGTGTGTGGTTATGGTATGGGGACATGAGTGACAGGGTGTGTGGTTATTGTATGGGGACATAAATGACAGGGTGTGTGGTAATGGTATGGGGACATGAATGACAGGGTGTGTGGTTATTGTATGGGGACATAAATGACAGGGTATGTGGTAATGGTATGGGGACATGAATGACAGGTGTGTGATTATGGTATGGGGACATGAATGACGGGATGTGTGGTTATGGTATGGGGACATGGGTGATAGGGTGTGTGGTTATGGTATGGGGACATGAGTGACAGGGTATGTGGTTATTGTATGGGGACATGAGTGACAGGGTGTGTGGTTATTGTATGGGGACATGAGTGACAGGGTATGTGGTTATTGTATGGGGACATGTGTGACAGGGTATGTGGTTATTGTATGGGGACATAAGTGACGGGATGTGTGGTTATTGTATGGGGACATGAGTGACAGGGTATGTGGTAATGGTATGGGGACATGAATGACAGGTGTGTGGTTATGGTATGGGGACATAAATGACAGGGTGTGTGGTAATGGTATGGGGACATGAATGACAGGGTGTGTGGTTATGGTATGGGGACATGAGTGACAGGGTATGTGGTAATGGTATGGGGACATGAATGACAGGTGTGTGATTATGGTATGGGGACATGAGTGACGGGATGTGTGGTTATTGTATGGGGACATGAGTGACAGGGTATGTGGTAATGGTATGGGGACATGAATGACAGGTGTGTGGTTATGGTATGGGGACATGAGTGACAGGGTGTGTGGTTATTGTATGGGGACATAAATGACAGGGTATGTGGTAATGGTATGGGGACATGAATGACAGGTGTGTGATTATGGTATGGGGACATGAATGACAGGTGTGTGATTATGGTATGGGGACATGAATGACAGGTGTGTGGTTATGGTATGGGGACATGAGTGACGGGGTGTGTGGTTATGGTATGGGGACATGAGTGATAGGGTGTGTGGTTATGGTATGGGGACATGAGTGACAGGGTGTGTGGTTATTGTATGGGGACATGAGTGACAGGGTATGTGGTTATTGTATGGGGACATGAGTGACAGGGTATGTGGTAATGGTATGGGGACATGAGTGACAGGGTGTGTGGTTATTGTATGGGGACATAAATGACAGGGTGTGTGGTAATGGTATGGGGACATGAATGACAGGATGTGTGATTATGGTATGGGGACATGAGTGACAGGGTATGTGGTAATGGTATGGGGACATGAGTGACAGGGTGTGTGGTTATTGTATGGGGACATGAGTGACAGGGTATGTGGTAATGGTATGGGGACATGAATGACAGGTGTGTGGTTATGGTATGGGGACATGAGTGACGGGATGTGTGGTTATTGTATGGGGACATGAGTGACAGGGTATGTGGTAATGGTATGGGGACATGAATGACAGGTGTGTGGTTATGGTATGGGGACATGAGTGACAGGGTGTGTGGTTATTGTATGGGGACATAAATGACAGGGTGTGTGGTAATGGTATGGGGACATGAATGACAGGGTGTGTGGTTATGGTATGGGGACATGAGTGACAGGGTATGTGGTAATGGTATGGGGACATGAATGACAGGTGTGTGATTATGGTATGGGGACATGAATGACAGGTGTGTGGTTATGGTATGGGGACATGAATGACAGGTGTGTGATTATGGTATGGGGACATGAGTGACAGGTGTGTGGTTATGGTATGGGGACATGAATGACAGGGTGTGTGGTTATTGTATGGGAACATGAGTGACAGGTGTGTGATTATGGTATGGGGACATGAATGACAGGTGTGTGGTTATGGTATGGGGACATGAGTGACGGGATGTGTGGTTATTGTATGGGGACATGAGTGATAGGGTGTGTGGTAATGGTATGGGGACATGAATGACAGGTGTGTGATTATGGTAAGGGGACATGAATGACAGGTGTGTGGTTATGGTATGGGGACATGAATGACAGGTGTGTGATTATGGTATGGGGACATGAGTGACGGGATGTGTGGTTATGGTATGGGGACATGAGTGACAGGTGTGTGGTTATGGTATGGGGACATGAGTGACAGGGTGTGTGGTTATTGTATGGGGACATAAATGACAGGGTATGTGGTAATGGTATGGGGACATGAGTGATAGGGTGTGTGGTAATGGTATGGGGACATGAGTGACAGGTGTGTGGTTATGGTATGGGGACATGAATGACAGGGTGTGTGGTTATTGTATGGGAACATGAGTGACAGGTGTGTGGTTACTGTATGGGAACATGAGTGACAGGTGTGTGGTTATGGTATGGGGACATGAATGACAGGTGTGTGATTATGGTATGGGGACATGAGTGACAGGTGTGTGGTTATGGTATGGGGACATGAATGACAGGGTGTGTGGTTATTGTATGGGAACATGAGTGACAGGTGTGTGATTATGGTATGGGGACATGAATGACAGGTGTGTGGTTATGGTATGGGGACATGAGTGACGGGATGTGTGGTTATTGTATGGGGACATGAGTGATAGGGTGTGTGGTTATGGTATGGGGACATGAATGACAGGGTGTGTGGTTATTGTATGGGAACATGAGTGACAGGTGTGTGGTTACTGTATGGGAACATGAGTGACAGGTGTGTGGTCATGTGATCCTTGGTACAGATGTGATGTAAGGTGTCTGAAGCTTATCCAGCGCTTGTCATACAGATGTTATCAACAGCTGTGCTGCTGCCAACAGGAAGTGTACATGAGGATTAGTAAGGGGACATAACGAGGAAGAGCCCCTCCACTCTGCCTGGGTACTGCAACGGTCCCCAGGACAGCTCATCTACTTGTGAGACATGATGGCTGGTTGTCACTAACCGTTGGAACTCGTCTGAAAACTGAACACACTCGGGTGAAACCACATCACCATAAACTGGGGACACACAAACTGGGGACATGCAGTGTGACAACTGTCCTGTGAAGAAAATGAGCCACAGTGAAAGACACTGTAAACGCCAGGGTGTCCTAAAAGACCCCGCTGGTGCCAACAAATCTATTTGTCTACCTGAAGACCACAGGGGAAATGTACACTCATAATAAATGTCTCCTGAAGCTACGTGTCAAACCAGAGGACAGCTGGAATCATCCATCCATCCATCCATCCATCCATCCATCCATCCATCCATGATCTCAACTGCTCATCCTGCTCTCAGGATCCCAGGGATGCTGGAGCCTATCCCAGCAGGCATTGGGCGGTAGGTGGGGAGACACCCTGGACAGGCCGCCAGGCCATCACACACACACACACACACACACACACTAACACACTAACACACACACACCTAGGTGCAATTAGTACGGCTGATCCACCTGACCTACATGTCTCTGAGTCACCTGACCTACATGTCTCTGAGTCACCTGACCTACATGTCTCTGAGTCACCTGACCTACATGTCTCTGAGTCACCTGACCTACATGTCTCTGAGTCACCTGACCTGCATGTCTCTGAGTCACCTGACCTGCATGTCTCTGAGTCACCTGACCTGCATGTCTCTGAGTCACCTGACCTGCATGTCTCTGAGTCACCTGACCTGCATGTCTCTGAGTCACCTGACCTGCATGTCTCTGAGTCACCTGACCTCCATGTCTCTGAGTCACCTGACCTGCATGTCTCTGAGTCACCTGACCTACATGTCTCTGAGTCACCTGTCCTACATGTCTCTGAGTCACCTGACCTGCATGTGTTTGGACTGTGGGAGGAAACCCACGCAGACACGGGGAGAACATGCAAACTCCACACAGAGGACGACCCGGGACGACGCCCAAGGTTGGACTACCCCGGGGCTCGAACCCAGAACCTTCTTGCTGTGAGGCGACAACACTAACCACTGCACCACCATGCCGCCGCCCTGGAGTCAGTCAGAGGTAAAACCAGGCAGCAAATACGTGAAGGTCATGAGGTGGAGGCACCAACAGGTAGTCTCTGAAGGATGCACATTTTGCATGTGCCTGCATGCAAATGCTTGCTCTCTCTCTCTCTCTCTCTCTCTCTCTCTCTCTCTCTCTCTCTCTCTCACTCACTCTCTCTCACACTCTCTCTCACCCACTCTCACTCTCTCACTCTCTCTCACACTCTCTCACTCACTCACTTTCTCACTCTCTCTCACCCACTCTCTCACTCTCTCTCACCCACTCTCTCTCACTCACTCTCTCTCTCTCTCTCTCTCTCTCTCTCTCTCTCTCTCTCTCTCTCTCTCTCTCTCTCTCTCTCTCTCTCTCTCTCACTCTCTCTCACTCACTCTCTCTCACTCTCTCTCACCCACTCTCTCTCACTCTCACTCTCTCTCTCACTCTCTCTCACCCTCTCTCTCTCTCTCTCACTCACTCTCTCTCTCACTCTCTCTCACCCACTCTCACTCTCTCTCACTCTCTCTCACTCTCTCTCTCACTCTCTCTCACCCACTCTCTCTCACTCTCTCTCACTCTCACCCACTCTCTCTCACCCACTCTCTCTCACTCTCTCTCTCTCTCTCTCTCTCCCTCACTCTCTCTCACTCTCTCTCTCCCCCTCACTCTCTCTCTCACTCACTCTCTCTCTCTCTCTCCCCTTCCCACTCTCTCACTCTCTCTCTCTCTCTCTCTCTCTCTCTCTCTCTCTCTCTCTCTCTCTCTCTCTCTCTCTCTCTCACACTCTCTCTCTCTCTCTCCCCCTCCCACTCTCTCACTCTCTCTCTCACTCACTCTCTCTCACTCTCCCACTCTCTCTCTCTCTCTCACACACACACACACACACACACACACACGTACCTGGTACTGAGGTTCCGAGTGCAACAAACACCACTGCAGTGACTGAGTCCTTCAGTCCAACAGTGCAGCCGAAATGACATGCCAAGTCCCCTGAAATCACAACAACAAAAATCAACATTGTCTTTATCACGACTTTTTTTTTAACCCCCCCCCTCCCCTTTTGTCCCCAATTGTACTTGGCCAATTACCCCACTCTTCCGAGCCGTCCCAGTCTCTGCTCCACCCCCTCTGCTGATCCGAGGAGGGCTGCAGACTACCACATGCCTCCTCCCATACGTGTGGAGTCACCAGCCGCTTCTTTTCACCTGACAGTGAGGAGTTTCACCAGGGGGACGTAGCACGTGAGAGGATCACGCTATTCCCCCCAGTTCCCCCTCCCCACCAAACAGGTGCCCTGACTGACCAGAGGAGGCGCTACTGCAGCGACCAGGACACATACCCACATCCAGCTTCCCACCCACAGACACAGCCAATTGTGTCTGTAGGGACGCCCGACCAAGCTGGAGGTAACATGGGGATTCGAACCGGCGATCCCTGTGTTGGTAGGCAACAGAATAGACCACCACGCTACCCAGACGCCCTGATTTTAGCAATTTTAATGACCAGCTGTATCCTGACATCTTCTAACCAAAACGGAAGGAGTCTTGTCTGTCTGTCTATCCGTATGTCTGTCTGCCTGTCTCTGTCTATCCGTATGTCCATCTGTCTGTCTGTCTGTCTATCCATATGTTCGTTTGTATGTATGCATGTCTGTCTGTCTATCAGTATGTCTGTCTGTCCAGCTGTCTGTCTGTCTGTCTGTTTGTCTGTATGTATAACTGTCTGTATGTCTGTCTGTCTATGTATGTATGTCTATCCGTATGTCCATCTGTCTGTCCGTCTGTCTGTCTGTCTATCCATATGTTCGTTTGTATGTATGCATGTCTGTCTGTCCATCTGTCTGTCTGTTTGTCTGTATGTATATCTGTTTGTATGTATGTATGTCTGTCTGTCTGTCTATGTATGTATGTCTGTCTGTATGTATGCATGTCTGTCTGTATGTATATCTGTCTGTATGTACACTACCGTTCAAAAGTTTGGGATCACCCAAACAATTTTGTGTTTTCCATGAAAAGTCACACTTATTCACCACCATATGTTGTGAAATGAATAGAAAATAGAGTCAAGACATTGACAAGGTTAGAAATAATGATTTGTATTTGAAATAAGATTTTTTTTACATCAAACTTTGCTTTCGTCAAAGAATCCTCCATTTGCAGCAATTACAGCATTGCAGACCTTTGGCATTCTAGCTGTTAATTTGTTGAGGTAATCTGGAGAAATTGCACCCCACGCTTCCAGAAGCAGCTCCCACAAGTTGGATTGGTTGGATGGGCACTTCTTTGAGCAGATTGAGTTTCTGGAGCATCACATTTGTGGGGTCAATTAAACGCTCAAAATGGCCAGAAAAAGAGAACTTTCATCTGAAACTCGACAGTCTATTCTTGTTCTTAGAAATGAAGGCTATTCCATGCGAGAAATTGCTAAGAAGATTTCCTACACCGGTGTGTACTACTCCCTTCAGAGGACAGCACAAACAGGCTCTAACCAGAGTAGAAAAAGAAGTGGGAGGCCGCGTTGCACAACTGAGCAAGAAGATAAGTACATTAGAGTCTCTAGTTTGAGAAACAGACGCCTCACAGGTCCCCAACTGGCATCTTCATTAAATAGTTCCTGTTAGAGCCTGTTTGTGCTGTCCTCTGAAGGGAGTAGTACACACCGGTGTAGGAAATCTTCAATTTCTTAGCAATTTCTCGCATGGAATAGCCTTCATTTCTAAGAACAAGAATAGACTGTCGAGTTTCAGATGAAAGTTCTCTTTTTCTGGCCATTTTGAGCGTTTAATTGACCCCACAAATGTGATGCTCCACAAACTCAATCTGCTCAAAGAAGTGCCCATCCAACCAATCCAACTTGTGGGAGCTGCTTCTGGAAGCGTGGGGTGCAATTTCTCCAGATTACCTCAACAAATTAACAGCTAGAATGCCAAAGGTCTGCAATGCTGTAATTGCTGCAAATGGAGGATTCTTTGACGAAAGCAAAGTTTGATGTAAAAAAAATCTTATTTCAAATACAAATCATTATTTCTAACCTTGTCAATGTCTTGACTCTATTTTCTATTCATTTCACAACATATGGTGGTGAATAAGTGTGACTTTTCATGGAAAACACAAAATTGTTTGGGTGATCCCAAACTTTTGAACGGTAGTGTATGTATGTATATCTGTATGGGACGAACAGCGCCACTCTGCCATTGCAACCCACGTTGTGGTCGGAGGGGGGATTACATCCAAACGGGCGCTGCACCAGTAGTAGAAAATGTTCAACCGAGAATGAGAATTCTTGGAAAATACCACATTTTCTTTCACAAGTAAACCGCTGTGAGTTGTTTTAATCGGTGAAACTATCATATTTTTTTTACTTCATCTTATTCATACACAGGCAATTCCATGTGATGAAACAAAATTCAAAGGTTATATCTTTTCGTTGATGTGCTAAGTGTTGCCGTGGTTACCGATGAAGGCGGTGAGCAGTCCAATCATGCAGATGGAAACGATGAAGCAGGCCCAGCCGTTCCAGTAATCTGTCGGCGGGACGAACGCGAACAGGACTTTCCAGAACACGGTGAGAAAGTGCATGACGTAGTCGAAACAAGAGGGCAGCTTCTCTTCCCCACACTCTTCATCATCATCATCCTCACCTGTGGAACAAGGGAAGAAAGATGTGGGAGAGATGGAGAAAGAGAGAGAGAGGGGTTGAAAACTGGGTTAACAGGCTGGTCTAGTGGGTAGAGAAGGTTTGCACCCCTGTGACCCTAAAAACTGACCTGCTTAAGGGTAATTCTGTTTTTCTACAACCTGGGTGTTAGTTTTGATAGTTTCTGCCATCATGCATAAAGGCTGTGATATCATCCCATCATCTTCATGTGGGAGAGTGTGGATACGGGTCCACTGCCAGACACAGCTTCTACAACAGTGTCTTATGGGGCAACTGAACATGAGCCTTAAAACTGCCCTGACAAAAGAACACTAGCGTCTCAGTTGGACTATGCCCATGATTTCTCAGCTGGCTGGATAGTGAGTTGATGAATAGTACAGCCTACACTAAGTACAGGCTGGTCATTTCTGCTCCGCAATGCAACTGACCGTTGATAATGTTTCATATTTTGGGTAATAACTTTCTTTGTTGTATTCACTTCCAAATATGTGGTTTAGCTGATTGGACTTGTTGAAACAGCTTGTGTTCGTGTGTCCCATAAGACTTTGGTATCAGAATCAGAATCATACTTATTGCCAAGTAGTTCAAGAACATACAAGGAATCTGACTTGGTATATTGGTACATGAGGGAAAATGAACAGCAACAGTCAGGAAAAGTTAAAAGGATAATGAAATATAATAAAATATAAATACAAGACAAAATAAAAATAAAAAATAGGTGAAAAGATTTTGGATTGTGTGATCTGTCTCTCTCTGTCTTTCTCTGTCTCTCTCTGTCTCTCTGTCTCTCTCTGTCTCTCTCTGTCTCTCTGTCTGTCTCTGTCTCTCTCTGTCTCTCTGTCTCGCTGTCTCTCTGTCTCTCTGTCTCTCTCTGTCTCTCTAGAACAGATTAAAGGTCCATGTGCAGCTGACAGGCGTTTAGTCACTGTAATCCTTTATTATTACAAAAACTACACTGGGGTTGACAGATGTACTGTCTGACACTGTCTGTCTGATACTGTCTGATACTGTCTGTCTGACACTGTCTGATACTGTCTGTCTGATACTGGCTGTCTGACACTGTCTGTCTGATGCTGTCTGTCTGAAACTGTCTGTCTGATACTGTCTGTCTGACACTGTCTGATACTGGCTGTCTGACACTGTCTGATACTGGCTGTCTGACACTGTCTGATACTGTCTGATACTGTCTGTCTGATACTGTCTGTCTGACACTGTCTGATACTGTCTGTCTGATACTGTCTGTCTGAAACTGTCTGTCTGATACTGTCTGTCTGATACTGTCTGTCTGACACTGTCTGATACTGGCTGTCTGACACTGTCTGTCTGATACTGTCTGTCTGATACTGTCTGTCTGACACTGTCTGATACTGTCTGTCTGATACTGTCTTATACTGTTTGTCTGATACTGTCTGTCTGATACTGTCTGTCTGACACTGTCTGATACTGTCTGTCTGACACTGTCTGATACTGTCTGTCTGACACTGTCTGATACTGTCTGTCTGATACTGTCTGTCTGACACTGTCTGATACTGTCTGTCTGACACTGTCTGATACTGTCTGTCTGACACTGTCTGATTCTGTCTGTCTGATACTGTCTGATACTGTCTGTCTGATACTGTCTGTCTGATACTGTCTGTCTGAAACTGTCTGTCTGATACTGTCTGTCTGTCTGTCTGACGTGTGTGTGTGTGTGTGTGTGTGTGTGTGTGTGTGTGAGAAACCCTGTGTTAATAATACGTTGGCTGAGCTAGGAATTGGGATTACAAGGTAAAATGAAAGGAATTGGGATTACAAGGTAAAATGAAAGGAATTGGGATTACAAGGTAAAAGGAAAGGAATTGGGATTACAAGGTAAAAGGAAAGGAGTTGGAATTACAAGGTAAAAGGAAAGAATTGGGATTACAAGGTAAAATGAGAGGAATTAGGATTACAAGGTAAAATGAAAGGAGTTGGGATTACAAGGTAAATTGAAGGGAATTGGGATTACAAGGTAAAAGGAAAGGAATTGGGATTACAAGGTAAAAGGAAAGGAGTTGGGATTACAAGGTAAAATGAAAGGAGTTGGGATTACAAGGTAAAAGGAAAGGAATTGGGATTACAAGGTAAAATGAGAGGAATTAGGATTACAAGGTAAAATGAAAGGAGTTGGGATTACAAGGTAAATTGAAGGGAATTGGGATTACAAGGTAAAAGGAAAGGAATTGGGATTACAAGGTAAAAGGAAAGGAGTTGGGATTACAAGGTAAAATGAAAGGAGTTGGGATTACAAGGTAAAAGGAAAGGAATTGGGATTACAAGGTAAAAGGAAAGGAGTTGGGATTACAAGGTAAAATGAAAGGAGTTGGGATTACAAGGTAAAAGGAAAGGAATTGGGATTACAAGGTAAAAGGAAAGGAGTTGGGATTACAAGGTAAAATGAAAGGAGTTGGGATTACAAGGTAAAAGGAAAGGAATTGGGATTACAAGGTAAAATGAAATTCATATGACTTTTTCTTGCTTTTTCACATAAAGAGCAGTCATCAACAGACGCACATAAAACCAGAGAGTTGTGCAGAAGAAGCACGTACAGAATTTGACTCAGTGCTGCGGACACCTCTGAGTGGCTGACTGTCAGGCTGCTGAGTATGACCATCATGCAGCTGTACATGAACCGCAGACCGGGTCGCGGGGCAGACGGTCTGCAGCCCGGGTAACGGGGCAGACGGTCTGCAGCCCGGGTCGCGGGGCAGACGGTCTTCAGCCCGGGTCGCGGGGCAGACCGTCTTCAGCCCGGGTCGCGGGGCAGACCGTCTTCAGCCCGAGTAACGGGGCAGACCGTCTTCAGCCCGGGTAACGGGGCAGACGGTCTGCAGCCCGGGTCGCGGGGCAGACGGTCTTCAGCCCGGGTAACGGGGCAGACGGTCTGCAGCCCGGGTCGCGGGGCAGACGGTCTTCAGCCCGGGTAACGGGGCAGACGGTCTGCAGCCCGGGTAACGGGGCAGACGGTCTGCAGCCCGGGTCGCGGGGCAGACGGTCTTCAGCCCGGGTCGCGGGGCAGACCGTCTTCAGCCCGAGTAACGGGGCAGACGGTCTGCAGCCCGGGTCGCGGGGCAGACGGTCTTCAGCCCGGGTAACGGGGCAGACGGTCTTCAGCCCGGGTCGCGGGGCAGACCGTCTTCAGCCCGAGTAACGGGGCAGACGGTCTGCAGCCCGGGTCGCGGGGCAGACGGTCTGCAGCCCGGGTCGCGGGGCAGACGGTCTTCAGCCCGAGTAACGGGGCAGACCGTCTTCAGCCCGGGTAACGGGGCAGACGGTCTGCAGCCTGGGTCGCGGGGCAGACCGTCTTCAGCCCGAGTAACGGGGCAGACGGTCTTCAGCCCGGGTAACGGGGCAGACCGTCTTCAGCCCGGGTAACGGGGCAGACGGTCTTCAGCCCGGGTCGCGGGGCAGACGGTCTTCAGCCCGGGTAACGGGGCAGACGGTCTGCAGCCCGGGTAACGGGGCAGACCGTCTTCAGCCCGGGTAACGGGGCAGACGGTCTGCAGCCCGGGTAACGGGGCAGACGGTCTGCAGCCCGGGTAACGGGGCAGACGGTCTGCAGCCCGGGTCGCGGGGCAGACGGTCTGCAGCCCGGGTAACGGGGCAGACGGTCTGCAGCCCGGGTCGCGGGGCAGACCGTCTTCAGCCCGAGTAACGGGGCAGACCGTCTTCAGCCCGGGTAACGGGGCAGACGGTCTGCAGCCCGGGTAACGGGGCAGACGGTCTGCAGCCCGGGTCGCGGGGCAGACGGTCTGCAGCCCGGGTAACGGGGCAGACGGTCTGCAGCCCGGGTAACGGGGCAGACGGTCTGCAGCCCGGGTAACGGGGCAGACGGTCTGCAGCCCGGGTAACGGGGCAGACGGTCTGCAGCCCGGGTCGCGGGGCAGACCGTCTTCAGCCCGAGTAACGGGGCAGACCGTCTTCAGCCCGAGTAACGGGGCAGACCGTCTTCAGCCCGGGTAACGGGGCAGACGGTCTGCAGCCTGGGTCGCGGGGCAGACCGTCTTCAGCCCAGGTAACGGGGCAGACGGTCTGCAGCCCGGGTCGCGGGGCAGACCGTCTTCAGCCCGGGTAACGGGGCAGACGGTCTGCAGCCCGGGTCGCGGGGCAGACCGTCTGCAGCCCGGGTCGCGGGGCAGACGGTCTGCAGCCCGGGTCGCGGGGCAGACGGTCTTCAGCCCGGGTCGCGGGGCAGACCGTCTTCAGCCCGAGTAACGGGGCAGACCGTCTTCAGCCCGGGTAACGGGGCAGACGGTCTGCAGCCCGGGTCGCGGGGCAGACGGTCTGCAGCCCGGGTCGCGGGGCAGACCGTCTTCAGCCCGAGTAACGGGGCAGACGGTCTGCAGCCCGGGTCGCGGGGCAGACCGTCTTCAGCCCGGGTCGCGGGGCAGACGGTCTGCAGCCCGGGTCGCGGGGCAGACCGTCTTCAGCCCGGGTCGCGGGGCAGACGGTCTGCAGCCCGGGTCGCGGGGCAGACCGTCTTCAGCCCGGGTCGCGGGGCAGACGGTCTGCAGCCCGGGTCGCGGGGCAGACGGTCTTCAGCCCGGGTCGCGGGGCAGACCGTCTTCAGCCCGAGTAACGGGGCAGACCGTCTTCAGCCCGGGTAACGGGGCAGACGGTCTTCAGCCCGGGTCGCGGGGCAGACGGTCTTCAGCCCGGGTCGCGGGGCAGACCGTCTTCAGCCCGAGTAACGGGGCAGACCGTCTTCAGCCCGGGTAACGGGGCAGACGGTCTGCAGCCTGGGTCGCGGGGCAGACCGTCTTCAGCCCGAGTAACGGGGCAGACGGTCTGCAGCCCGGGTCGCGGGGCAGACGGTCTGCAGCCCGGGTAACGGGGCAGACGGTCTGCAGCCCGGGTCGCGGGGCAGACGGTCTGCAGCCCGGGTCGCGGGGCAGACGGTCTTCAGCCCGGGTCGCGGGGCAGACCGTCTTCAGCCCGAGTAACGGGGCAGACCGTCTTCAGCCCGGGTAACGGGGCAGACGGTCTGCAGCCTGGGTCGCGGGGCAGACGGTCTTCAGCCCGGGTAACGGGGCAGACCGTCTTCAGCCCGAGTAACGGGGCAGACGGTCTGCAGCCCGGGTCGCGGGGCAGACGGTCTTCAGCCCGGGTAACGGGGCAGACGGTCTGCAGCCCGGGTCGCGGGGCAGACGGTCTTCAGCCCGGGTCGCGGGGCAGACCGTCTTCAGCCCGAGTAACGGGGCAGACCGTCTTCAGCCCGGGTAACGGGGCAGACGGTCTGCAGCCTGGGTCGCGGGGCAGACGGTCTGCAGCCCGGGTCGCGGGGCAGACGGTCTGCAGCCCGGGTCGCGGGGCAGACCGTCTGCAGCCCGGGTAACGGGGCAGACGGTCTTCAGCCCGAGTAACGGGGCAGACGGTCTGCAGCCCGGGTCGCGGGGCAGACGGTCTGCAGCCCGGGTCGCGGGGCAGACGGTCTGCAGCCCGGGTCGCGGGGCAGACGGTCTTCAGCCCGGGTCGCGGGGCAGACCGTCTTCAGCCCGAGTAACGGGGCAGACCGTCTTCAGCCCGGGTAACGGGGCAGACGGTCTGCAGCCCGGGTCGCGGGGCAGACCGTCTTCAGCCCGAGTAACGGGGCAGACGGTCTTCAGCCCGGGTAACGGGGCAGACCGTCTTCAGCCCGAGTAACGGGGCAGACGGTCTGCAGCCCGGGTCGCGGGGCAGACGGTCTTCAGCCCGGGTAACGGGGCAGACGGTCTGCAGCCCGGGTCGCGGGGCAGACCGTCTTCAGCCCGGGTAACGGGGCAGACGGTCTGCAGCCCGGGTAACGGGGCAGACGGTCTGCAGCCCGGGTAACGGGGCAGACGGTCTGCAGCCCGGGTCGCGGGGCAGACGGTCTTCAGCCCGAGTAACGGGGCAGACCGTCTTCAGCCCGGGTAACGGGGCAGACCGTCTTCAGCCCGGGTAACGGGGCAGACGGTCTGCAGCCCGGGTCGCGGGGCAGACGGTCTGCAGCCCGGGTCGCGGGGCAGACCGTCTTCAGCCCGAGTAACGGGGCAGACGGTCTTCAGCCCGGGTAACGGGGCAGACGGTCTGCAGCCCGGGTAACGGGGCAGACGGTCTGCAGCCCGGGTCGCGGGGCAGACGGTCTTCAGCCCGGGTCGCGGGGCAGACGGTCTTCAGCCCGGGTAACGGGGCAGACGGTCTGCAGCCCGGGTAACGGGGCAGACGGTCTGCAGCCCGGGTCGCGGGGCAGACGGTCTTCAGCCCGGGTCGCGGGGCAGACCGTCTTCAGCCCGAGTAACGGGGCAGACGGTCTTCAGCCCGGGTAACGGGGCAGACGGTCTGCAGCCCGGGTAACGGGGCAGACGGTCTTCAGCCCGAGTAACGGGGCAGACCGTCTTCAGCCCGAGTAACGGGGCAGACGGTCTTCAGCCCGGGTCGCGGGGCAGACGGTCTTCAGCCCGAGTAACGGGGCAGACCGTCTTCAGCCCGGGTAACGGGGCAGACCGTCTTCAGCCCGGGTAACGGGGCAGACGGTCTGCAGCCCGGGTCGCGGGGCAGACGGTCTGCAGCCCGAGTAACGGGGCAGACCGTCTTCAGCCCGGGTAACGGGGCAGACGGTCTGCAGCCCGGGTCGCGGGGCAGACCGTCTTCAGCCCGAGTAACGGGGCAGACGGTCTGCAGCCCGGGTAACGGGGCAGACGGTCTGCAGCCCGGGTCGCGGGGCAGACGGTCTTCAGCCCGGGTCGCGGGGCAGACGGTCTTCAGCCCGGGTAACGGGGCAGACGGTCTGCAGCCCGGGTAACGGGGCAGACGGTCTGCAGCCCGGGTCGCGGGGCAGACCGTCTTCAGCCCGAGTAACGGGGCAGACCGTCTTCAGCCCGGGTAACGGGGCAGACGGTCTGCAGCCCGGGTAACGGGGCAGACGGTCTGCAGCCCGGGTGGTCGCGGGGCAGACGGTCTGCAGCCCGGGTAACGGGGCAGACGGTCTGCAGCCCGGGTAACGGGGCAGACGGTCTGCAGCCCGGGTAACGGGGCAGACGGTCTGCAGCCCGGGTCGCGGGGCAGACCGTCTTCAGCCCGAGTAACGGGGCAGACCGTCTTCAGCCCGGGTAACGGGGCAGACGGTCTGCAGCCCGGGTAACGGGGCAGACGGTCTGCAGCCCGGGTCGCGGGGCAGACGGTCTGCAGCCCGGATCGCGAGGCAGACCGTCTTCAGCCCGGGTCGCAGGGCCAGTGTCAGTTACAGTACAACGTGCCACATCCACACACACTCATGCACAGAGACAGAGACAGAGTCAGAGACAGAGTCAGAGACAGACAGAGACAGAGTCAGAGGCAGAGACAGAGACAGAGTCAGAGGCAGAGACAGAGACAGAGACAGAGACAGAGTCAGAGACAGACAGAGTCAGAGACAGAGACAGAGGCAGAGACAGAGACAGAGTCAGAGACAGACAGAGTCAGAGACAGAGTCAGAGACAGAGACAGAGACAGAGTCAGAGTCAGAGACAGACAGAGGCAGAGTCAGAGACAGAGTCAGAGTCAGAGACAGAGTCAGAGACAGAGTCAGAGACAGAGACAGAGACAGAGTCAGAGTCAGAGACAGACAGAGGCAGAGACAGAGTCAGAGACAGAGACAGACAGAGACAGAGTCAGAGTCAGAGACAGAGTCAGAGTCAGAGTCGTGGATTATGAAGATAAACGTCTTCTTGGATTATGTCATCACTCCTGTTCAACTCCCGCCTCCCCTCCCACACATCTCTGTCCTCATTCACACTCGTTTACTGTATGCTCGCTCCCATTCATCTTGTTTGTTACCTCTCTTTCTGTGCCTCGTCCTGTCTCGCACTCACTTTCTGTTACCCCGACCACCACCTTGGTCCGCCAACTCCCCCCAGAGCCACGTGTTCATCCAAACGCAGCAGAAGTTTTGAGCAAATTTTCTGAAACGCTGACGATGGAAAACGCAAACCGGTGTGTATTTCCACCAGGAAGCAGGAAACAGGAAGCAGGAAACAGGAAGCAGGACACTTTGTCATTTCACTTCATGCACTTATGTACATGAAATGAAACGAAATGGCGTTTCCTCCAACCCACAACACAAAGACAACAACACACCCAAAACTACAAGAACACACTAACACACATACCCACACTAACACACGTACCCACACTAACACACATACCCACACATACCCACACTGACACACATACACACACTAACACACATACACACATTAAACACACACAAAAAAACCACTGTCCAAGGGAACAACACCAGCCAGGATGACTGTGGGAACCACTGGTCTGCATGGGCTAGCAGTTAGCTTGGCCTGCCCTGCTCTCCCAGCTGATCCAGCACCAGCTCTCCCAGCCACCAAATGAAGACAAAACTTAAGACACAGATGTGGACAAAGACACTGCATGGACGGTACTGGGTGAGGCCGCCGCAAATGCAAATTTGCGCCGCCATTTTCCCACACTGGAAGCAGCTAGCATTATGTGCAAAACACCCTTTGCACATGTAGGACGCGACAAAACTACATCATAAAAGGAGACATTACCAAGATACTGGTCGCTCAGCAACAACAGCTAGCAAGACAGCTAGCGTATCAGCTACAACAACAGCTAGCACGTACTAGGTCGAAACTGTGTGTGTGTGTGTGTGTGTGTTTATGTGGGGGGCCCTGTGATGGTCTGGTGGCCTGTCCAGGGTGTCCCCCCGCCAGCTGCCCAGGGACTGCTGGGATAGGCTCCAGCATCTCCGCCACCCGGATCCGGATAAGCGGCTTGGATGAACAATGCTACTGTGTTGTATGTACCGATGTTGTCTACGCTGTTCTACGCACAGGGCATCACACACACACACAGTTTCAACTGTTAACACTTCAACACAGGCCTGAGACTGCTGTGGCCAGACCAGAGCCGGTGCAGAAGAGCCCAGAGCTGGTCTAAAAAAGGTCCCTCATTCACTTCCTGTTAGTGTGGACGCTGGGTAATACAGGGTAATTTGTGTCAAGGTTTATCAGGCTGCACACAAAAACAAACAGACACCAACACTGATGTAACACCCACAGGATGCACAGCAGACACAAAGACAAGACACACCGCGCATCCTAAAACTGAAAGCTGCTGTCTACCATACATCCAGATGTGTGTGTGTGTGTGTGTGTGTGTGTGTGTGTGTTAGTGGTGGTGGGCTGTCAAGAAACAGGCTGACAGGTGGAGACAAGCAGAATATGAATATAAACATGAGCATGTCAACTTGAGGTCTTGAGGCCACTCAAACACACACCACACCCACCAACCGTACACACACATACACTGACCCCCCCCCCCTCCACACACACACACACACAGACAACCATGCAATTCAACACACATGAACATTCACCTACAAGTATGGACAGACACACACACACAACATGCTCCACCTGTTTGCTCTCGGGTGAAGGTTAGAGAGCAGTTGGGAGATAGATTGCCACTAGACTGGAATACAGCAGCAGAAGGACTAAGGGAAGCAGGCAGGCGAGCGCTAGGAGAATCTCAAGGGGGGAGAAAGAAGCGACAGCTAAGTTGGAGGTGGGAGGAAGCAGTGCAGCACTACATAAAGAAGAAAAAGTTGGCCAAAATGAAGCTGGGCAAAAACGAGGATCAGCACAACAAGAATTAATACAAGAAATCTTAGAAAGAAACTAAGAGAGCAGCAGTGATAGCAAGTGCAAGAGCATACAAGGACCTGTACAAAAGACTAGATACAAAGGAAGGAGAGAAGGATATATATATATATATATAAATAAATAGCGAGAGAGAGAGTGAGATAGATAGATAGATAGATAGATGGAATAGCCAAACAAGAGACAGCAAGCAAGGATGTTGAACAAGTAAAACTGATCAAGGACGCAGATGGAAGAGTACTGTCAAAAGATGAGGATATTTTACAGAGATGGAAGGATTATTTCAGTCACCAAATGAATGAAGAAAATAACAGAGAAAGAAGGGCAGATGAACCACCAAGGAACGAAGAGGATGTGGGAGAGATTACAAGGGATGAGGTGATAAAAGCGTTGCAACGACTGAAAATGGAAAAGTTGTGGGACTGGACAATATACCAGCAGAAGTCTGAAAACCAATTTACGAGAAAAAAGGTGATGCTCAAAGTTTCAACAACTAGAGAGGGTATAAAATTGATGGGACACACAATAAAGTTATGGAGAGTGATTAAAGGGAGACTTAGGAAGGAAGTGACTATAGGGAAAGAACAATTTGGATTCATACCTGGAAGAAATACCACAGATGTGACATTTGTACTCAGGAACTTAGCTGAAAAATACACTGAAGGACAGAAAGAATTGCGCTGCGTATTTAATGATTTCCAGAAGGTATATGACAGAGTACCGGGAGAGGAGTTGTGGTATTGTCTGAGAGCGAAGAGAGTGGCAGAAAATTACATCAGCATAATTTAGGACATGTACAAAGACTGTAAAACCATAGTTCAATGTGCAGTGGGAACAACAAGTGAGTCTGAGGTAAAGGTAGGACCTGCATCAAGGATCGGCGTTGAGCCCTTTCCTGTTTGTGATACTGATGGACAGCCTCACAGAACATCTTAAAGAGCCACCATGAAGCATGATGTTTGCTGATGACATCATGCTAGCAAATGAAGACAAGGAAAGGTTGGAGAGAGATCTTGAAAACTGGAGAGACGTACTAGAGATTAGAGGGCAAGATCAGCAGAACAAAGACTACAAAAGAGTACCGTTGTATAAATAAGCAAGTAGAAAGTCCAGGATTGACCTTAGGAGAAGATTTCCCAGAAGTTAACAAATTCAAGTACTTAGGATCGACAATACAGACAGAAGGTGGTGGTAAGAAGGTAGTCAAGAAAAGGACACAATCTGGGTGGAATTCATGGAGAAAGGTAGGTGGAGTACTTTGTGGCAAAAAATGCCGTTGAGGTGAAAGTATACAAATCAATGGTCAGGCCTGCCATGCTCTATGGTATGGAAGCAGTGACAACAACAGAGAGGCTAGAATCTACATGACAGGTAGCAGAGATGAACATGCTGTGTTGGTTCTTGGGATTGACTAGAAAAGACTGGGAGAGAAATGAAGAAGTGAGAGCTATGTTCAAGATCAGACAAATGGATGGGAAGTTTAGAGAGACAAAATTGAAATGGTTTGGACATGTGCAGAGAGGAGGCATAGACGATATAGGAAAGAAGGTATTGGAGCTGGAAATACCTGGCAAAAGAAACAAAAAACACAAAAACAAAAGAAAAAGAGGAAGACCAAGGAAAAGATGGAGGGACCAGATAGAGAAGGACATGAGGAGGGTTGGACTGTGGGAGAGGGATGCATCAGACAGAAAGCTATGGAGGCCAAAAATCCGCTGTGGCGACCCCTGAGAAACAGGGAACAAGCCAAAAGAAGAAGAAGAAGAAGACACTAGTCTCTCTCCCTCTCTGTCTCATGCAGGTTTCACAAAATTCTCTCTTTTCCATATCTGTCTGCAACCTTGTGTACGTCTGATATGTTGGCTAGGTGTGCTTTAACAAAAAATATGTCCAACTCCACTGGGACTTAACCTGATAAATAAAGACTGAACAATATATCCTTCTCTCCTCCAGTCTCCATTTCTCTGTTGCTTTGGCTATTTCTTTTTGTTCAGCATCTCATTGATTGATGGTTTTGAGCCATCAGAAGGGGTAACAGACACACACACACACACACACATACGTGCACACACACATGCACAAACGCATGCGCACACACAACATGCATGTCTGCACAAGCAGAGAGGAGGATGATGAACGACATGTTGTGGTCTTCTTAATTAAAAGGCAGTGAAGTCTGGCGAGGTTACCACCTCTTCTCTCTTTCTTTCTTTCTTTTTATAATTTTTATCTGTCTTTGCAGCAGTCTGTCTTCTTTTATTCTCTCAGCTTGCTGTTCCGTCTCTCGGTCTTTGTGTCCCCCTCTTGGTGTTTTCCTCTGCATGTCTTTCCTTCTCTTTCCTCTCCTTCTGTCCTCTTGTCCTGTCTTTCTTAAGCCTTCACACTTTTATTCCTGCATCTTCCTCCTCTTTTAATCTTGGTTTTCATCTTTCACGAGCTCTCTTTGTTCCTCTCCTCCAGTCAGTGAGATCAGTGCATTCTGACAGCTCCCTACCGTTACCTGCCAGCCAGTTACACGTCAGCTAGACATTCATGAACCATTCAAAACTCTTACATCACCATCCATTCAACAGTAGGCCAATTGATGCACCACGCCTCAAATATTCTCATTAGTTCCACGGCTCAGAGTCTGGTTCAAACCAGCGTTCCTCCCTATAAAGGATGTGCACATCCTCAGCCTTGAAAGGGGTCAAGGTTTGACTCTCATCATCCACTGGAATACAAACTAGGAGTCATCAGGGCACTGTACCACCGAGCTGACAATGTTCCCACTGACACAGCAGCTTGGGGAACAGGAGAAACCCCACATCAAACAGGCCCCGGTTAAGTGTGGTTACCCTAACTGGGCATTTGTCAAAGCCAGGAACATGCCCAAACAGTGCACCAGCCAATCGAAGAGAGGAGAAGGACTGTGATTGCAGCTATCCCCCAATCGTCAGTGAATAGTACACGTGGCCACTGAAACCCTAATTAATGGTCATGGCAATTTTTACCTGATTTTTATCTGGGTAATAATGCTCTGTAATGAGATTAAATGCCTTGGACACTATATTACAGAAGATCTAACTGATGACAGAGATAGCCATAGACAATTTTGCAAATTGTATGACCAGGTTAATATGTTGATACACAAGATTCATATGTGCACTGTCGATGTCAAGTCTCACTGTTCAGAGATTTTTGTACATCTCTGTATACTGCTCACTTATGGGGTAGATACGATACAGAAAAGGTAGTGTGCAGAGACTTAAGCTGGCATGGAATGATGCTATGCAGTTATTGCTTCATGTACCGAGATATCACCATGCCGTGCTAACCAATGTTTGTTGGTTAATATTGCTACATCTACCTGTCAATCACTAGTGTTGACCGATAGACCCAGCCTGCTGTAGAGATTCACAACTGCAGCAAGGATGGTTTGCAGGTCTTCTGGTGTGTGAGCTACAAGAGCGCAGTCATCGGCGTACTGCAGCTTAAGGACCTACACTGCAGACAACTTGGTGGTTGTCTGGAACCTTTGGCTGTTGAAGAGGTTTCCATCTAGCATAAAGTCTATTGTGATCCCACTACTGTCTTCCAGATCTTTGTGAAAAAGTTTTGTGACACATAAGAGGTAAAATGTTTAAGAGTACTGGTGCCAGCACACACCCCTGCCTCACTCCAGTACATACATTAAAGGGCGCTGATTCCTGTCCTCCTATGGCCACCCGTTCCACCATCCCATCATGGAACTGTGATAGAATGTTGATAAATTTGCTTTGACAGCCAAACTTTTTCAGGATTTTCCAAAATAGCTCTTGATTCACAGGGTCAAAAGCTTTGGAGAGGTCAACAAAAGCCATGAAAAAGTCCTGATGTTGTTCGCAGCACTTTTCTTGCAGTTGTCTTACTATGAAAATCATATCCACAGTACTCCTGTTCTTTTTGAAGCCACACTGTGATCATGCGGATGTTCTGTCTGCATAGCAGGACCTTTGCTAGGACCTTGCCTGCAACAGCTAGTAGGGATATGCCACAACTGTTGCCGTGGATGGACTTGTCACTCCTGTTTTTGTACAGGGTGGCAATTTTAGCATCTCTCCATTGTTGAGGGACATTCTCCTGGTCCCAGACCTGCAGGATGTACTTATAGATCATTCTGGTGCACAAGTATTCTCCATGTTTTAGGAGTTCTGCTGAGACACCATCATTGCCAGGGGACTTATTGTTCTTGAGGGAGTTAAATGGCTACAAGTGCTTCTTGAAAAGTTGGTGAGTGGTCAAGGTCTGGGATGGACAGACGAATTGGCAGCTCTTCCAGGATGGATTGGTTGGTTGGCAAACGCAGTGCTTCAAAATGTTCAGCCCATCTTGCCAGGATCCGCTTTTGGTCTTCCAGGGTTGTCAGCCCGTTCGCTGGTTTTAAGGGTGTGATAGAGCAGTTCCTATGGCCATATATAGTCTTTATAGAGTTGTAGAAGTTGTGCATATATTTCTGTCAGCACAAGATTGAATCTCATGAGCTTTGTTCATCCACCATGTATTTTGCAGAGTATGCAAGGTTGTTTGCACCTTATGTGCTGTTTGTCACTGCTGCCAAAAGATGGCGGATGCAGGGCAGTTGAGAGTAGCTCTCTGTGCCTTATGCCTGGTTTCCAGCAGGGATGTGATGGTGTCAGAGTTCTCGTGGAACCAGTCCTGATGTTTTCTAGCTGTGTAACCTATAGAGAGGATTGATACTTGATGTAGCAATGAGGTGAGGGAGGTCCATTTCTGATCCATGGAATTGTCAGAACTCAGAATGGCCTCAAACTCTAGTGCCATTGTGCCTACAGAGCGAAGGGAACTGATTCCGTGCTGGGGCTGACTTCAATTTAGCACAGTTCAATTGCTTTTTTATGTGCTTCTTGAGATATTGTGGGGGGCACACTTTGATGTGGAGTTTGGTCATGATCAGGCGGTGATCCGCCCAGCATCCTGCACCTCATGGCCTGGGTCAGCAAGACATCACTAGTGTAATGATAAAGTCAATCAGGTGCCAGTGTTTAGATCGTGGGTGCATCCAGGATGTTTTGTATTTCGTTTTCTGCTGAAATAGTGTGTTCATAATGGCGAGGTCATGCTCTGCACAAAGTGTTAACAGCCGCAGATCATTTGCATTAGCCTGACTAACCCCATGCCTACCCAGTACTTCACTCCATATACCATTGTTCTTTCCTACCCTTGCATTAAAGTCTCCCGGAAGAAGGATCTTGTCCTCTTTTGCGATAGAAGGGCCTCATCTAGTTGCTGGTAGAAGTTGTCCTTCACACCATTGTCAGATGGTAGTGATGGCACATATGCACTTATCAGAGTGGCATAGCGTGCCTTTGCTAGGGGGGACACGGAGTGTCATTAGCCTCTCACTTTGTTTGGTGGGTGTTTCAGTGAGGCTGGGTAGAATGTTGTTCTTGATTGCCAGTCCAACATCATGCTGATGTTGTCCGCCAAGGGGATAGCCTCTCCAGAAAACGGTGTACCCTCCTCCTTCCTCTCTCAGGGAGCCTTCACCCAGGAGCCTGGTTTCGCTGAGAGCAGCGATGTCCAAGTTGTAGCGTCTCAGTTCCTCAGCAATCAGCGCAGTCCTTCGATATGGTCTGTTGCCATCATTATCAAGGAGAGTCCTAACATTTCATGTTGCCAATTTCAATGGGATAGTTTTCTTGTTTTTACCGCAGGATGGAATTCCCGGTAGGCATGGTGTGGTCCCTAAATAGGGCTGCTCAGTCACATGGGGGTCTGCCGAAAGCAGCATCCACTCAATCTCAGCTGCTAGCGACAATGTACCTTGTGCCGCTGATGTGCTGGGCTCTGACTAGCAGCTCCCAGGCCAATTCTACCCTGCTCCTGTTGCCAGACACCCCAACGTCACCAGACTTCAATCGGATATAAGGCCAGATATTGCACACCATGGTCAGAGGTGTAGACCTACGCAAGAAGATTTTTAGAGTGCCACAGGAGATACGCAGTCCTCAGTAGCACTGTGTTTGCCATGACAGGTTAGTGCTGGTGGCAAGGGCTTATACCCAGAACCACCTAATGTGTGCCGTCAAACACGTTGCTTTTCTCTCGGGGTGTGCTCCCCTAGCCTTTGTCTCAATAAACTTCCCACAAGGCAGTGGGGCAGTGGTTGGCCAAGAACAGCCTCTGGGGACCACAGCAATGCCGAGATCCCCTACCAAGTTTGCCTGAGGCCACAAGCCGCGCAGTTACCGTGTGTGGCCACAAGCAGGCCTGGCAGGGGTCTTGGCAAAGGAGAGGCTATGTACTGGTGGGGGAAGGCTTACGCACTAGGCTGCTTCCTTGTTCACCACAAGGGCTAGCCAGCAGCAGCAACTGGTAAGCGAGAGGTTAAAAAAGCAGGTGGTAAGCAAGCATGCATCTTCCCTCTAACTACTGCACTACTGCACTAGATGCATCACAACACCCTGTGCGAAACACACACACACACACACACATACATTCATGCACACACAAACAGATAAATACACAAACTAGCATACATATGTAGACAGACTCACATACAATCACACACACACATACACACACACACAAATGTTCTCACTCACACATTCGCTCCTTGTTTGTGTGCTAATGTGTCAAAGAAAACTGCCTGCTCGTATCTCCTCTCTAAACCTCATCTCTGCTTATCTGAGAAACTGCTCTGCTCTATTACAAACACACACATGCACACACACACACACACACACACACACACACACACACACACACACACACACACACACACACACACACACACACACACACACACACACACACACACATTCTGTGAAATGTCATGGTGCTTTTAAAGGCTGGCTAAGTGCAGGTTTCTTGCTTTAAGATGAATGTCATGGTGTGTGTGTGTGTGTGTATGTGTCTGTGTGTGTGTGTGTGTGTGTGTGTGTGCGCGCGTGCACGTGTGTGATTGAAACTATAATAAGGTGGACAAGGTGAGCAGCATTTCCTCCATTTGCTAATTGCAGGTGTTTCTAAAGGTCCTTTCACTCTGGCTAGCTTACACCAGAAAAGTCAAATCCACCATCACCGCGTGGTGTGTGGAACGCCAGAGGAAGGCCGGATTTAAACGCACACAAGTAACTGGGAGGGGAGAGGAAACAGTAGTAACTGGGAGGGGAGAGGAAACAGTAGTAACTGGGAGGGGGAGAGGAAACAGTAGTAACTGGGAGGGGAGAGGAAACAGTAGTAACTGGGAGGGGAGAGGAAACAGTAGTAACTGGGAGGGGAGAGGAAACAGTAGTAACTAGGAGGGGAGAGGAAACAGTAGTAACTGGGAGGGGGAGAGGAAACAGTAGTAACTAGGAGGGGAGAGGAAACAGTAGTAACTGGGAGGGGAGAGGAAACAGTAGTAACTGGGAGGGGAGAGGAAACAGTAGTAACTAGGAGGGGAGAGGAAACAGTAGTAACTGGGAGGGGAGAGGAAACAGTAGTAACTGGGAGGGGAGAGGAAACAGTAGTAACTAGGAGGGGAGAGGAAACAGTAGTAACTGGGAGGGGGAGAGGAAACAGTAGTAACTGGGAGGGGGAGAGGAAACAGTAGTAACTGGGAGGGGAGAGGAAACAGTAGTAACTGGGAGGGGAGAGGAAACAGTAGTAACTGGGAGGGGAGAGGAAACAGTAGTAACTGGGAGGAGGAGAGGAAACAGTAGTAACTGGGAGGGGAGAGGAAACAGTAGTAACTGGGAGGGGGAGAGGAAACAGTAGTAACTAGGAGGGGAGAGGAAACAGTAGTAACTGGGAGGGAAGAGGAAACAGTAGTAACTGGGAGGGGAGAGGAAACAGTAGTAACTGGGAGGGGGAGAGGAAACAGTAGTAACTGGGAGGGGAGAGGAAACAGTAGTAACTGGGAGGGAAGAGGAAACAGTAGTAACTAGGAGGGGGAGAGGAAACAGTAGTAACTGGGAGGGGAGAGGAAACAGTAGTAACTGGGAGGGAAGAGGAAACAGTAGTAACTGGGAGGGGAGAGGAAACAGTAGTAACTGGGAGGGGGAGAGGAAACAGTAGTAACTGGGAGGGGAGAGGAAACAGTAGTAACTGGGAGGGGAGAGGAAACAGTAGTAACTGGGAGGGGAGAGGAAACAGTAGTAACTGGGAGGGGGAAAGGAAACAGTAGTAACTGGGAGGGGAGAGGAAACAGTAGTAACTGGGAGGGGAGAGGAAACAGTAGTAACTGGGAGGGGGAGAGGAAACAGTAGTAACTGGGAGGGGAGAGGAAACAGTAGTAACTGGGAGGGGGAGAGGAAACAGTAGTAACTGGGAGGGGAGAGGAAACAGTAGTAACTGGGAGGGGAGAGGAAACAGTAGTAACTAGGAGGGGGAGAGGAAACAGTAGTAACTGGGAGGGGAGAGGAAACAGTAGTAACTGGGAGGGGAGAGGAAACAGTAGTAACTGGGAGGGGGAGAGGAAACAGTAGTAACTGGGAGGGGAGAGGAAACAGTAGTAACTGGGAGGGGAGAGGAAACAGTAGTAACTGGGAGGGAAGAGGAAACAGTAGTAACTGGGAGGGGAGAGGAAACAGTAGTAACTGGGAGGGAAGAGGAAACAGTAGTAACTGGGAGGGAAGAGGAAACAGTAGTAACTGGGAGGGGGAGAGGAAACAGTAGTAACTGGGAGGGGAGAGGAAACAGTAGTAACTGGGAGGGGAGAGGAAACAGTAGTAACTGGGAGGGGAGAGGAAACAGTAGTAACTGGGAGGGGGAAAGGAAACAGTAGTAACTGGGAGGGGAGAGGAAACAGTAGTAACTGGGAGGGGAGAGGAAACAGTAGTAACTGGGAGGGGGAGAGGAAACAGTAGTAACTGGGAGGGGAGAGGAAACAGTAGTAACTGGGAGGGGGAGAGGAAACAGTAGTAACTGGGAGGGGAGAGGAAACAGTAGTAACTGGGAGGGGAGAGGAAACAGTAGTAACTAGGAGGGGGAGAGGAAACAGTAGTAACTGGGAGGGGAGAGGAAACAGTAGTAACTGGGAGGGGAGAGGAAACAGTAGTAACTGGGAGGGGGAGAGGAAACAGTAGTAACTGGGAGGGGAGAGGAAACAGTAGTAACTGGGAGGGGGAGAGGAAACAGTAGTAACTGGGAGGGGAGAGGAAACAGTAGTAACTGGGAGGGGAGAGGAAACAGTAGTAACTGGGAGGGGAGAGGAAACAGTAGTAACTGGGAGGGGAGAGGAAACAGTAGTAACTAGGAGGGGAGAGGAAACAGTAGTAACTGGGAGGGGAGAGGAAACAGTAGTAACTGGGAGGGGGAGAGGAAACAGTAGTAACTGGGAGGGGAGAGGAAACAGTAGTAACTGGGAGGGGAGAGGAAACAGTAGTAACTGGGAGGGGAGAGGAAACAGTAGTAACTGGGAGGGGGAGAGGAAACAGTAGTAACTGGGAGGGGAGAGGAAACAGTAGTAACTGGGAGGGGAGAGGAAACAGTAGTAACTGGGAGGGGAGAGGAAACAGTAGTAACTAGGAGGGGAGAGGAAACAGTAGTAACTGGGAGGGGGAGAGGAAACAGTAGTAACTGGGAGGGGGAGAGGAAACAGTAGTAACTGGGAGGGGAGAGGAAACAGTAGTAACTGGGAGGGGAGAGGAAACAGTAGTAACTGGGAGGGGAGAGGAAACAGTAGTAACTGGGAGGGGGAGAGGAAACAGTAGTAACTGGGAGGGGAGAGGAAACAGTAGTAACTGGGTGGGGGAGAGGAAACAGTAGTAACTAGGAGGGGAGAGGAAACAGTAGTAACTGGGAGGGGGAGAGGAAACAGTAGTAACTGGGAGGGGGAGAGGAAACAGTAGTAACTGGGAGGGGGAGAGGAAACAGTAGTAACTGGGTGGGGGAGAGGAAACAGTAGTAACTGGGAGGGGAGAGGAAACAGTAGTAACTGGGAGGGGGAGAGGAAACAGTAGTAACTAGGAGGGGAGAGGAAACAGTAGTAACTGGGAGGGGAGAGGAAACAGTAGTAACTGGGAGGGGAGAGGAAACAGTAGTAACTGGGAGGGGAGAGGTCCTTGCTGCCGATCGACCCGGTCCCGGTCCCGGCTCTGTTCTGTCCTGGCCCCACAGTGGTGGACTGAACTCCCCACTGATGTCAGGACAGCGGAGTCGCTGCCCATCTTTCGGCGCAGGTTGAAAACTCACCTCCTCAAGAACTACTGGTACCCTGTTACTTGTTCTTACCACTTATTGTATTCACTCATTTTAAAAAAAAATCTTTCTTGCACTTTTACTGTACACTGGTTTTGCTCTTAGACGCTTGTTTAGATGCACTTATGACCTCTGATGACTCGTAGTTCTCCTGATCTCCTACGTTACATGATGCACTTATTGTAGGTCGCTCTGGATAAAAGCCTCGGCTAAATGACTGGAATGTCATGTAATATCCACACTAACACACATACCCACACTAACACACATACACACACTAACACACATACCCACACTAACACACATACCCACACTAACACACATACCCACACTAACACACATACCCACACTAACACACATACCCACACTAGCACACATACCCACACTAACACACATACCCACACTAACACACATACCCACACTAGCACACATACCCACACTAACACACATACCCACACTAACACACATACCCACACTAACACACATACCCACACTAGCACACATACCCACACTAACACACATACCCACACTAACACACATACCCACACTAACACACATACCCACACTAGCACACATACCCACACTAACACACATACCCACACTAACACACATACCCACACTAACACACATACCCACACTAGCACACATACCCACACTAACACACATACCCACACTAGCACACATACCCACACTAACACACATACCCAAACTAACACACATACCCACACTAACACACATACACACATACCCAAACTAACACACATACCCACACTAACACACATATCCACACTAGCACACATACCCACACTAACACACATACACACATACCCAAACTAACACACATACCCACACTAACACACATATCCACACTAGCACACATACCCACACTAACACACATACACACATACCCAGACTAACACACATACCCAGACTAACACACATACCCACACTAACACACATACACACATACCCAAACTAACACACATACCCACACTAACACACATATCCACACTAGCACACATACCCACACTAACACACATACCCAACCTAACACACATACCCACACTAACACACATATCCACACTAGCACACATACCCACACTAACACACATACCCACACTAACACACATACCCACACTAACACACATACCCACACTAACACACATACCCACACTAGCACACATACCCACACTAACACACATACCCACACTAACACACATACCCACACTAACACACATACCCAAACTAACACACATACCCACACTAACACACATACCCACACTAACACACATACTCACACTAACACACATACCCAAACTAACACACATACCCAAATTAACACATATACCCACACTAACACACATACCCACACTAACACACATACCCACACTAACACACATACCCACACTAACACACATACTCACTCTAACACACATACCCACACTAACACACATACCCAAACTAACACACATACTCACACTAACACACATACCCAAACTAACACACATACCCACACTAACACACATACACACATACCCAAACTAACACACATACCCACACTAACACACATACACACATACCCAAACTAACACACATATCCACACTAACACACATCCACACTAACACACATATCCACACTAACACACATCCACACTAACACACATACCCACACTAACACACATACCCACACTAACACACATACCCACACTAACACACATACCCACACTAGCACACATACCCACACTAACACACATACCCACACTAACACACATACCCAAACTAACACACATACCCACACTAACACACATACTCACACTAACACACATACCCAAACTAACACACATACCCAAATTAACACATATACCCACACTAACATACATACCCACACTAACACACATACCCACACTAACACACATACCCACACTAACACACATACCCACACTAACACACATACTCACACTAACACACATACTCACTCTAACACACATACCCACACTAACACACATACCCAAACTAACACACATACTCACACTAACACACATACCCAAACTAACACACATACCCACACTAACACACATACACACATACCCAAACTAACACACATACCCACACTAACACACATACACACATACCCAAACTAACACACATATCCACACTAACACACATCCACACTAACACACATATCCACACTAACACACATCCACATTAATACACATACCCACACTAACACACATACCCACACTAACACACATACCCACACTAACACACATCCACATTAATACACATACCCACACTAACACACATCCACACTAACACACATCCACACTAACACACATACCCACACTAACACACATACCCACACTAGCACACATATCCACACTAACACACATACCCACACTAACACACATACCCACACTAACACACATACCCACACTAACACACATACACACACTAACACACATACCCACACTAACACACATACACACATACCCAAACTAACACACATACACACACTAACACACATACACACATACCCACACTAACACACATACCCACACTAACACACATACACACATACCCAAACTAACACACATACCCACACTAACACACTAACACACATACCCAAACTAACACACATACCCAAACTAACACACATACCCAAACTAGCACACATACCCACACTAACACACATACACACATACCCACACTAACACACATACCCACACTAACACACATACACACATACCCACACTAACACACATACCCACACTAACACACATACCCACACTAACACACATACCCAAACTAACACACATACCCACACTAACACACATACCCACACTAACACACATACCCACACTAACACACATACACACATACCCAAACTAACACACATACACACACTAACACACTAACACACATACCCAAACTAACACACATACCCACACTAACACACATACCCAAACTAACACACATACCCACACTAACACACATACCCACACTAACACACATACACACACTAACACACATACACACATACCCAAACTAACACACATACCCACACTAACACACATACCCACACTAACACACATATCCACACTAACACACATATCCACACTAACACACATATCCACACTAACACACATCCACACTAACACACATCCACATTAATACACATACCCAAACTAACACACATACCCACACTAACACACATACCCACACTAACACACATCCACACTAACACACATCCACATTAATACACATATCCACACTAACACACATATCCACACTAACACACATACCCACACTAACACACATACCCACACTAACACACATACCCACACTAACACACATACTCACACTAACACACATACCCAAACTAACACACATACCCAAATTAACACATATACCCACACTAACACACATACCCACACTAACACACATACCCACACTAACACACATACCCACACTAACACACATCCACATTAATACACATATCCACACTAACACACATACCCACACTAACACACACACCCACACTAACACACATACCCACACTAACACACATTCCCACACTAACACACATATCCACACTAACACACATATCCACACTAACACACATCCACATTAATACACATACCCAAACTAACACACATACCCACACTAACACACATACACACATACACAAACTAACACACATACCCACACTAACACACATACACACATACCCACACTAACACACATACCCACACTAACACACATACACACACTAACACACATACACACATACCCAAACTAACACACATACCCACACTAACACACATACACACACTAACACACATACACACATACCCAAACTAACACACATACCCACACTAACACACATACACACATACCCAAACTAACACACATACCCAAACTAACACACATACACACACTAACACACATACACACATACCCAAACTAACACACATACCCACACTAACACACATACACACACTGACACACATACACACATACCCAAACTAACACACATACCCACACTAACACACATACTCACACTAACACACATACCCAAACTAACACACATACCCACACTAACACACATACTCACACTAACACACATACCCAAACTAACACACATACCCACACTAACACACATACCCAAACTAACACACATACCCACACTAACACACATACCCACACTAACACACATACCCACACTAACACACATACCCACACTAACACACATACCCACACTAACACACATACTCACACTAACACACATACCCACACTAACACACATATCCACACTAACACACATATCCACACTAACACACATACCCACACTAACACACATACCCACACTAACACACATACCCAAACTAACACACATACCCACACTAACACACATACCCACACTAACACACATACCCACACTAACACACATATCCACACTAACACACATACCCACACTAACACACATACCCACACTAACACACATATCCACACTAACACACATATCCACACTAACACACATCCACACTAACACACATCCACATTAATACACATACCCAAACTAACACACACACCCACACTAACACACATACCCACACTAACACACATACCCACACTAACACACATACCCAAATTAACACATATACCCACACTAACACACATATCCACACTAACACATACCCACACTAACACACATATCCACACTAACACACATCCACACTAACACACATATCCACACTAACACACATCCACACTAACACACATCCACATTAATACACATACCCACACTAACACACATACCCACACTAACACACATATCCACACTAACACACATATCCACACTAACACACATACCCACACTAACACACATACCCACACTAACACACATACCCACACTAACACACATACCCACACTAACACACATATCCACACTAACACACATACCCACACTAACACACATACCCACACTAACACACATACCCACACTAAACACAACATCACTGTCCAAGGGAACAACACCAGCCAGGATGACTGTCAGAACCACTGGTCTGCATGGGCTAGCAGTTAGCTTAGCCCGCCCCGCTTCCACGTCCTGTCAGACCGCCCTCGGCATTTCCTCCTCGGCCACAGCTCCTGTTAGTGGCCGTGGTCCCCGGGCCCACTGGACGAAGCAGACCAAGCTCTCCCAGCCGATCCAGCGCCAGCTCCCCCAGCCAGACACCCTCGACACACCTCTTTGCACTTCTCACAACGACATTAAAAACACCACAGTCAACGCCAGGTGAAGCTGCCGCCAGTGCGCGCTGGAGGTCGCGTTCTGATGAATTCAACAAAACCACATCATCTGTGAAGAGCAGAGATGTAATTCTGAGATTCCCAAAACAGACACACTCCTCACCTTGGCTGCACCTTGAGATCCTGTCCATGAATATCATGAACAGAATCAGAGACAAGGGACAACCTTGGAGGAGTCCGACACCCCCCGAAAACATGTTTGACTTTGTGCCAAGGTTAAGGACACAGCTCTCACTTTGGTTATACAAGGACCGGATGGCTTGTAGCAACTGCCCCGGTACCCCATACTGCCCCGGGTAAGTCTTCTCCAAGTCCACAAGACACATGTAGACTGGCTGATCAAACTCCCATGCCACCCTCAGCACTTCCAAAAGTGTAAAGAGTTGGCCTGTTGTTCCACGGCCAGGACGGAATCCACATTGTTCCTCCTGGATCTGAGGTTCAACAATCGGTCGGAGCCTCCTTTCCAGCCCCTACAGTAGACTTTCCCAGGGAGGCTGAGCAGTGTGATGCCCCGATAATTGGAGCACACCCTCCGTATATATATATATATATATATACATACACACACAAGTGTATGTGTGTGTGTGTGTAACAATGTGTAGAGGTACACGATGGTGGAAACTGTGTTCCTAAATTACCTCAATTCTGCAATAATTGAACCGACTATAAATAAAGTAACGGCATCATGTCGACACAAAGCAGTGAAAATACTGGAATGTGGAGGCTCACAACACAGGCTCTTCTGGAGATGTGTTCACTGCCTTTCTGAATTTGCCTCAGTCTCTTTCTGTCTCACACACACACACACACACACACACACACACACACACACACACACACACACACACAAACAATGGCTCTATCTTTCCTTCTTTCAGCCTGACAAGCTAATCTGAGATAAGAGAGTGAAGATAGGCCTTCTCATTAGCGCAGTCAGATAGCCAACAAAGGCTGGCCAACGGTACTGCTAGCAACAACGCCAGCAAACACACACACACACACCCCCCACACACACACACACACAGACACACACACACTGAAGTCATTCAGAGGTACGTCTCTGGGCTGAGAGACAGCACGTCCTCACAGAACAGTCGGTTCAAATGCAGTTGACAACATTTACATCTCTGGTTGGCAGGCGTGGTGAAAATCCGTGCAGATTTAGTCTAGCTGCATACTAATGCTGCTTTGTACTCTTTCAAAGTGTCTCTGCAACAATACACTGAGGTAAATGTCTCTGTATTTATTGTGTGTTTTGTTTTAAGCAAGTCTGATTATAGTCTGTCCCACCCTCCACCCTATGACTGCTGGGATAGGCTCCAGCATCCCGCAACCCTACTTAGGATAAGCGGCTTGGAAAATGGATGGATGGATGGATCTATTTTGAATTTTCTACATATTATTATTATTTCTCTCATGTTTCCTGTTTTACATCCTGTAGAGCCGGGTCCAAACTATGGACCTGAGGCGCTATAGGGCAGATGTCACTTGAGTGACAGTAGTCGTCATAATATGTGGGCTGTTCCGAGAAGGGCGATCTTCTGGACTGCACAGATGTTGATGTTGCCTGGGATACGGTCGGAGAACTTTTCCATTCCCTTCTTCACGAGTCCTAGAGCTCCGATGACCACTGGTGTTGTTTCGGTCTTCATTCCTCACATCCTGTTGATTTCAGTCTCCAGGTCTTTGTACTTGGTCAGCTTCTCTGACTTTCACTGAGGTGTGTTTTTCGGATGGTGTTGCCATGTCGATGAGCTTGCACCTCTTTTGCTCCCTGTCCTTGATAACGATGAGGGCTTTTATCTCTCTGTCAGGGTGGATGGGCGTGTCCCAGAGGATGGTGATGTGATTGTTCTCGGTGACCGTTTTTGGCTGATGTTCGTACCACTTCTCAGTCGTCTTGATCTCATAACTCCTGCAGATTTTCCAGTGCATGTATGCTGCTGCCTTGTTGTGCCTGTACATGCACTCGGTCTTTGCTAGTACCGGGCAGCCTGAGACAATGTGGTCGATGGTTTCTTCCTACATTCCACAGATTCTGCATTTTGGGTCTGTTCCATCTTTGATGATGTGATGGTGACAGGATCTGGTTGCCAGGCTCTGGTCTTGTGCAGCGATTATCAGGCCCTCCGTCTCTGCTTTCAGCCCGGTGCTCTTCAGCCACTGGTGTGTCTTTTGTTGGTCCACATCTGCGTCTTTCATTCTTTTTGGGTACTTCCCGTGCAAGTTATTATTATTATTATTATTATTATTATTATTATTATCTTGTTCTATGGGTGCTCCGGTTTCCTCCCATAATCCAAAGGCATGTAGGTCAGGTGAATCGGCCCGTGTGATGGCCTGGCGGCCTGTCCAGGGTGTCTCCTGCCTGCTGCCCAGTGACTGCTGGGATAGGCTCCAGCCAACAAACGAAGACAAAACTTAGATGCAGACGTGGACAAAGACACTGCATGGATGGTACTGGGTGAGGTCATCGCAAATGTGCTTCCCGTCGCCATCTTCCCACACCGGAACTGGGTGAGGCCGCTGCAAACGCGAATTTGCGCAGCCATCTTCCCACACTGGAATAACCTAGCTCCCTCATGTCTTTCTGAACTCCTTCATATCCACACGCCCTTCCACACTCTCAGATCCTCTTCTGCTCTCCAACTCACGACACCATCGGCCCGCCGGACTACCATGGGGTCTAGAGCCTTCAGTCATTCTGCCCCCCACCTATGGAACTCTGTCCCACAAGACCTTCACAACACTGACTCTGTTTCAACCTTCACATCCCATCTCAAAACGCACCTTTTCAGACCGGCATATTCAGTCTGATCCACGCCTCACTGGGTTTTGTGCAGATGATGATTTTATACTTATCTGTTGTGTTAACTTTTTATTGTCTACCCTGCTGTGTTTTGATGTGATGCTGTCTGACACAGTGCTGCTGGTTTTAACTGTGTTGTGTAAGGTGTCCTTGAGTGCTCTGAAAGGCGCCCCAGATAAAATGTATTATTATTATCATCTAAAAAGCTGAAGTCTGGATCTAAAGTTCAAATTTGTTGAACTTTAACCAGCGCAGCTCGGTGACCTTTGAGTGCGGCTGATGACGGTACACTACCCGACCCTGCCGCGCCACTTGCCATGCGACAACACGCACGTCTGCATTGCCAGACATATTAACAACAACAGAAGATCATCTTTAAGTGCTGCCAGGTTCCTTGCAGAGACGGTATGAGAGTGGCTGTGGTTCAGCCCCTGCTGGCGGGAGGAGAGGGAGGCGATGGCGTTACCGTGCTGCTGCAGTGGTTAAACCCCGTGCGGCACAACACAAAGACCCTTATGGCTGCACGACAATGTCACTTCTCCATTATGCTGCACTGCAGGCAACAGCGGCGTGCACGGGGCGCCTCCTGGCGGAGAGCTGTCCTGATTGGCTGTAAAGATTCAAGCTGATGACGCGGCTTAGGGCGGTCCCAGAGACCAGACGTCCAATCAGAGCGTTTCACTGATTAAGCCCTGCCAGGATGTACAGACATGTTACCAACATCACCACAACGGCTCTGAAGAGAAATTAGCCACCGCTGCTGAACTGAGACATCTCTCTTCTCTCACCACCATCGTTTTTACCCCTTCCTTCATGAGCTCCCGCTCTCCTCTTAGGCCTTCGTCTCTCCCGAAATCTCTTTAACCTCCCTTTGCCAAAGTCGGCTTATCTACCTCTGATACTCACCATCCTGCTCTCACCTCTTCACTCCCTCCCTCCATCTTTTCTGCCCTATCACCATCTCTCCCCCATCACTTACTCCTCACCTTTTCTGTCCTGTCACCATCTCTCTCCATCACTTACTCCTCACCTTTTCTGTCCTGTCACCATCTCTCTCCAACACTTACTCCTCACCTTTTCTGTCCTGTCACCATCTCTCCCCCATCACTTACTCCTCACCTTTTCTGCCCTATCACCATCTCTCCCCCATTACTTACTCCTCACCTTTTCTGCCCTGTCACCATCTCTCCCCCATCACTTACTCCTCACCTTTTCTGTCCTGTCACTGTTTCCCCCCCATGACTTACTCCTCACCTTTTCTGTCCTGTCACCATCTCTCTCCATCACTTACTCCTCACCTTTTCTGCCCTGTCACTGTTTCCCCCCCATGACTTACTCCTCACCTTTTCTGTCCTGTCACTGTTTCCCCCCCATGACTTACTCCTCACCTTTTCTGTCCTGTCACCATCTCTCCCCCATCACTTACTCCTCACCGTTTCTGCCCTGTCACCATCTCTCCCCCATCACTTACTCCTCACCTTTTCTGTCCTGTCACTGTTTCCCCCCCATGACTTACTCCTCACCTTTTCTGTCCTGTCACCATCTCTCCCCCATCACTTACTCCTCACCTTTTCTGCCCTATCACCATCTCTCCCCCATTACTTACTCCTCACCTTTTCTGCCCTGTCACCATCTCTCTCCATCACTTACTCCTCACCTTTTCTGTCCTGTCACTGTTTCCCCCCCATGACTTACTCCTCACCTTTTCTGCCCTGTCACCATCTCTCTCCATCACTTACTCCTCACCTTTTCTGTCCTGTCACTGTTTCCCCCCCATGACTTACTCCTCACCTTTTCTGTCCTGTCACCATCTCTCTCCATCACTTACTCCTCACCTTTTCTGCCCTATCACCATCTCTCCCCCATTACTTACTCCTCACCTTTTCTGCCCTGTCACCATCTCTCCCCCATTACTTACTCCTCACCTTTTCTGCCCTGTCACCATCTCTCCCCCATCACTTACTCCTCACCTTTTCTGCCCTATCATTATCTCTACCACATTACTTACTCCTCACCTTTTCTGTCCTGTCACCATCTCTCCCCCATCACTTACTCCTCACCTTTTCTGCCCTGTCACCATCTCTCCCCCATTACTTACTCCTTACTTTTTCTGTCCTGTCACCATCTCTCCCCCATTACTTACTCCTCAACTTTTCTGCCCTGTCACTGTTTCCCCCCCATGACTTACTCCTCACCTTTTCTGTCCTGTCACCATCTCTCTCCATCACTTACTCCTCACCTTTTCTGCCCTGTCACTGTTTCCCCCCCATGACTTACTCCTCACCTTTTCTGTCCTGTCACCATCTCTCTCCATCACTTACTCCTCACCTTTTCTGCCCTATCATTATCTCTCCCCCATTACTTACTCCTCACCTTTTCTGTCCTGTCACCATCTCTCCCCCATCACTTACTCCTCACCTTTTCTGCCCTGTCACCATCTCTCCCCCATTACTTACTCCTCACCTTTTCTGCCCTGTCACCATCTCTCCCCCATCACTTACTCCTTACCTTTTCTGCCCTGTCACTGTTTCCCCCCCATGACTTACTCCTCACCTTTTCTGTCCTGTCACCATCTCTCTCCATCACTTACTCCTCACCTTTTCTGCCCCATCATTATCTCTCCCCCATTACTTACTCCTCACCTTTTCTGTCCTGTCACCATCTCTCCCCCATCACTTACTCCTTACCTTTTCTGTCCTGTCACCATCCCTCCCCCATTACTTACTCCTCACCTTTTCTGCCCTGTCACCATCTCTCCCCCATCACTTACTCCTTACCTTTTCTGCCCTGTCACTGTTTCCCCCCCAATGACTTACTCCTGACCTTTTCTGTCCTGTCACCATCTCTCTCCATCACTTACTCCTCACCTTTTCTGTCCTGTCACCATCTCTCCCCCATCACTTACTCCTCACCTTTTCTGTCCTGTCACCATCTCTCCCCCATTACTTACTCCTCACCTTTTCTGTCCTGTCACCATCTCTCTCCCATTACTTACTCCTCACCTTTTCTGCCCTGTCACCATCTCTCCCCCATTACTTACTCCTCACCTTTTCTGCCCTGTCACCATCTCTCCCCCATTACTTACTCCTCACCTTTTCTGTCCTGTCACCATCTCTCCCCCATCACTTACTCCTTACCTTTTCTGTCTTGTCACCATCTCTCCCCCATCACTTACTCCTCACCTTTTCTGTCCTGTCACCATCTCTCCCCCATCACTTACTCCTCACCTTTTCTGCCCTGTCACCATCTCTCTCCATCACTCACTCCTCACCTTTTCTGTCCTGTCACCATCTCTCCCCCATCACTTACTCCTCACCTTTTCTGTCCTGTCACCATCTCTCCCCCATTACTTACTCCTCACCTTTTCTGTCCTGTCACCATCTCTCCCCCATTACTTACTCCTCACCTTTTCTGTCCTGTCACCATCTCTCCCCCATCACTTACTCCTCACCTTTTCTGTCCTGTCACCATCTCTCCCCCATCACTTACTCCTCACCTTTTCTGTCCTGTCACCATCTCTCCCCCATTACTTACTCCTAACCTTTTCTGTCTTGTCACCATCTCTCCCCTATCACTTACTCCTCACCTTTTCTGTCCTGTCACCATCTCTCCCCCATCACTTACTCCTCACCTTTTCTGTCCTGTCACCATCTCTCCCCCATCACTTACTCCTCACCTTTTCTGTCCTGTCACCATCTCTCCCCCATTACTTACTCCTCACCTTTTCTGCCCTGTCACCATCTCTCCCCCATCACTTACTCCTCACCTTTTCTGTCCTGTCACCATCTCTCCCCCATCACTTACTCCTCACCTTTTCTGTCCTGTCACCATCTCTCCCCCATCACTTACTCCTCACCTTTTCTGTCCTGTCACCATCTCTCCCCCATCACTTACTCCTCACCTTTTCTGTCCTGTCACCATCTCTCCCCCATTACTTACTCCTCACCTTTTCTGCCCTGTCACCCTCTCTCCCCCATCACTTACTCCTCACCTTTTCTGTCCTGTCACCATCTCTCCCCCATCACTTACTCCTCACCTTTTCTGTCCTGTCACCATCTCTCCCCCATCACTTACTCCTCACCTTTTCTGCCCTGTCACCATCTCTCCCCCATCACTTACTCCTTACCTTTTCTGCCCTGTCACTGTTTCCCCCCATGACTTACTCCTCACCTTTTCTGTCCTGTCACCATCTCTCCCCCATCATTTACTCCTCACCTTTTCTGTCCTGTCACCATCTCTCTCCATCACTTACTCCTCACCTTTTCTGTCCTGTCACCATCTCTCCCCCATCATTTACTCCTCACCTTTTCTGTCCTGTCACCATCTCTCTCCATCACTTACTCCTTACCTTTTCTGCCCTGTCACCATCTCTCCCCCATCACTTACTCCTCACCTTTTCTGCCCTGTCACCATCTCTCCCCCATCATTTACTCCTCACCTTTTCTGTCCTGTCACCATCTCTCCCCCATTACTTACTCCTTACCTTTTCTGCCCTGTCACCATCTCTCCCCCATCACTTACTCCTCACCTTTTCATTCAAGTGAAATCACACGTTTTGTAAACGTTTGCAAAATGTGTGGTCACCATTGTGTTACCATGACTACAGCCCACCAGAGGCTGGTCTCGGTGTTGGGACACACACCACGCTGCAGGGCCACACAGTCTGACTGACTGACTGACGACACGTCGGGTGTCACACTGTGGTCACATCAACGTTCCTCTGCTCAACACAGAAGTGGCTGAACTGAACAGCAGCTGGACTCCTTCATGAGCAAGATGCAAGAATGAGTTCTCCTCCACCCACTGCTGCAGTCGATGAAATACAACCCTCTCTCTCTCTCTCTCTCTCTCTCTCGCTCCATCTCTCTCTCTTCTTCTCCCTCTCTCTCTCTTCTTCTCCCTGTCTCTATCTTCTTCTCCCTGTCTCTCCCTCTTCTTCTCCCTCTGTCTCTCTCTCTTCTTCTCTCTCTCTTCTTCTCCCTCTGTCTCTCTCTCTTCTTCTCCCTCTGTCTCTCTCTCTTCTTCTCCCTCTGTCTCTCTCTCTTCTTCTCTCTCTCTTCTTCTCCCTCTGTCTGTCTCTCTTCTTCCCCTGTCTCTCTCTTCTTCTCTCTCTCTCTTCTTCTCCCTCTGTCTCTCTCTCTTCTTCTCTCTGTCTCTCTCTTCTTCTCCCTCTGTCTCTCTCTCTTCTTCTCTCTCTTTTCTTCTCCCTGTCTGTCTCTTCTTCTCCCTCTGTCTCTCCCTCTTCTTCTCTCGCTCTTCTTCTCCCTGTCTCTCTCTTCTTCTCCCTCTTCTTCTCCCTCTGTCTCTCTCTTCTTCTTCTCTCTCTCTTGCTCCCTCTCTCTCTCTTGTTCTCCCTCTGTTTCTCTCTCTCTTGCTCCCTCTCTCTCTCTTCTTCTCCGTCTCTTGCTCCCCCCCTCTCTCTCCTTCTCCCTGTCTCTTGCGCCCTCTCTTTCTCTCTCTCTTTCTTAATCTTTTTTTTCTATCACTTTGTCATAGTCTTACCTCTCGAGCTGATATCAGCCTCTCTCTCTCTCTCTCTCTCTCTCTCTCTCTCTCTCTCTCTCTCTCTCTCTCTCTCTCTCTCTCTCTCTCTCTCTCTCTCTCTCTCTCTCTCTCTCTCTCTCTCTCTCTCTCTTTCTCTCTTTCTCTCTCACACCACAACAAGTGCTCCAATCCACATAATCTCCCATCTGCCAGCTGTCTGACTATTCACACCATCAAACCCCGCTGGTCCACTTTCCAAAAGCCCATTAACTCACTGCTGGTTGATTACAGTCTCTCTCTCCGTTCTCACACACACACACACACACACACACACACACACACACACACACACACACACACACACACACACACACAGACGGTCACTTACCCATACCCAAATACACACAACACAAACAAACACATGCATGCTTAACTCCTGACATCAGGAAACCACCTCTATTTATTTTAGATTTATTCAGTTCAAAATCACACACACACACACACACACACACACACACACACACACACACACACACACACACACACACACACACACACACACACACACACACACACACACACACATATTTTCCACATTACCGGTCTGTTTGCTGAGTGTCTTGGCTCTGGACATGACGGCAGGACATGTAGTTATACGGATCATTTCCGTTAGTTGTAAAACCATTTCATTTGCATCACAAACACACACACACACACACACACGCACACACACACACATACACACACACAGAAATAAATGGCTCCTCAAACTATCAAACCAACACAACTCAATCCAGCTTGGCACATTCACATGTGAGAGCTTGAGCCATTACAGCCTTTATAGACCTACAGGACAACACCCCCCTCTTCCTCTTCCTCTCTCTCTCTCTCTCTCTCTCTCTCTCTCTCTCTCTCTCTCTCTCTCGCTCTCTCTCGTCTTACCTGCGCTCACAGTGATGGCCTCAATGAACTGATCTCTCCAGCTGTTGGTTCCCACCAGCAGGGCCAGGTTGGTCTTCTTTATCAGCTTGTCCACAGTGTTCTGCAGGAGGACAGGGGGACAGAGGAGGCTAGGTAAGAGCGTCCCCTGGATGATATCCAAGCTGCAGTCTGGGAGCTCTATAAGCACACAAACGTAGGGCTGAACACTGTCACGAGGTACATCTGCTCATCTTGTGCTATGTTAGCTGCATTTGCATATCATTGTCATCATCAACATTGTGCCAGTGTGTTTTTGCATATTGCATAAGGAGAGCAACGAGAACAAGGGCTCATTAACAGTGGGCAGAAAGACCAGTCTACATAAATGTTTGCTATTCATGGCTGATTTAAACCATGACACCACACTTGCTAACTTGAGCTTCTCTGGAATACGACAGAGCAGAGTAGAATAGAATGAATATAACATAATAAAACAGAATGAATAGAACATAATAAAATAGAATGAATATAACATAATAAAATAGAATGACTATAACATAATAAAATAGAATGAATAGAACATAATAAAATAGAATGAATAGAACATAATAAAATAGAATGAATAGAACATAATAAAATAGAATGAATATAACATAATAAAATAGAATGAATATAACATAATAAAATAGAATGAATAGAACATAATAAAATAGAATGAATATAACATAATAAAATAGAATGAATAGAACATAATAAAATAGAATGAATATAACATAATAAAATAGAATGAATAGAACATAATAAAACAGAATTAATAGAATAGAATGAATAGAATTAATAGAATAGAATAGAATAGAGCTTTATTGTTCACCGAGAGTAGTAACTTGGCTTTGCAATGTTGTCTGAATCCAAACAAAACAAACAAAAGCAAACAGAACTGCTTCACAACGCAGGACACAGCGCTTTATGCGTAGACACGAGCAGTTACTTGGAATATTATCAGGAATTAGGATCTCAAATGCTAACAGCAGTTCTGCTGGCTGTGGGAGGTCTACAGCACCTCCCTTTTCTGGTGTGGGACTTCCGGTTTTGGAAGATGGCGGCGGCCCCACCCAGTGCCGATCATGCAGTGCCTTTGTGCACGTCCACGTCTACGTTTGTGTCGTCGTGTGAAGTTTTTATTTTGATCGTCGGGAGAGCTGGCGCTGGGTCGGCTGGAGGAGCCTGGTCTGCGGCGTCCGACAGGCCCAGGGACCGCGGCGTCCCACAGGCCCAGGGACCGCTGCGTCCCACAGGCCCAGGGACCGCGGCGTCCCACAGGCCCAGGGACCGCGGCGTCCCACAGGCCCAGGGACCGCCGCGTCCCACAGGCCCAGGGACCGCCGCGTCCCACAGGCCCAGGGACCGCCGCGTCCCACAGGCCCAGGGACCGCCGCGTCCCACAGGCCCAGGGACCGCCGCGTCCCACAGGCCCAGGGACCGCCGCGTCCCACAGGCCCAGGGACCGCCGCGTCCCACAGGCCCAGGGACCGCCGCGTCCCACAGGCCCAGGGACCGCGGCCCTGCCTGGAGCTGCGCCTGAGGGGGGAACGCCGAGGGCGGTCTGACGGGCCACGGAGGCGGGGCAGGCTAAGCTAACTGCTAGCCCATGCAGACCGGCGGTTCCTGGCTGGCGTCCGTGCTCTGGACGGGGTGGACTGTGTTGTTGGCTGGTTGTTCTTGTTGCTTTGCTCTGTGTGTTTTTGGAGGTGTTGTGTTTGGAGGTTTCTGGGTACGTGTTTCTGTGTCGCACCGCTGTGGGCTGGGGGAAACGGGATTTCGTTTATTTCGTGGCCGTAGTGCATAACATGAAGTGACAAACTAACTGTTCCTGATTCCCGAGAGAGGCTGGAAGAGTCATTCCAAAGTGGATGTGACGGGAGTAAAAGACCGCCGCATCCGGGCATAAACACGGTGGGCAGAGCAAACCTCTCTCAGGGGCCTCGGCTGGCACGCAGGTTCCTGTGAAGTTAGCAGGTCTTTCGTGTACTGGAGGGCCAGTCAGTCCTGGGATATTCCCGGAAGGCAGCCCCGAGATGTTTATGTGAGGGCAGGCTGAGTTTGTGGTGCTTCCGCGTGTTAAGAGAGAGCACAGCTCTGTGTGTGGCTCGGCGAGGGGGTTGTGTGTCTGTTCACTGCAGGGTGGTTGAGATTACACCACTGCCCTCCGCACTGGGAAGGAAAGGCAATGGTACAATGTGAATCACAAAGACTCTTACTGCAAACATTACACTATGTTATAGCTGAACAAAAAGTGTGTTTCTTCCACAGCACACAAACACACACACACACACACACACACACATACTCAAGCATATCAAAGGCAAAACACTAAAGATTCCTGAACCTTGGATTTTGGACCCGTCCTCAGCCTGGCTGGGGACTCTTCCCACTCTTTAACGAAACACCCATTTCTGATTTATGAGGTGGCAGAGCAGCTACCTCTGCAGAGGGAAGGGCGCTGCATAGCTGACCCCCCCCCCCCCGGCTCACGGATGCAGTACACACTACTACAGCTGGTTCAGGTGGTGGCTACAGGGCCGCAAAGAGCGTCGCACTTTACCAACAAACAGACGAGTTGTGAACATTAAGAAAAGCCCAAGATGCAGTTAACAGCTGGATAGCACAGCGACAGTGAGCTAGGAAGAGGAAGAGGAAGAGGAAGGACGTCCAGGTGGCGTAGTGGTCTATTCCGTTGCCTACCAACACGGGGATCGCTGGTTCGAATCTCCGTGTTACCTCCGGCTTGGTCGGGCGCGATGTCGGTATGTGTCCTGGTCGCGGCACTAGTTCACAATGTTCGACATTGTCCACAACCTGAATAATACCTATGTCCGGATCGGCCCACACAGCCAAAACCTGAATAATACGTATGTCCGGATCGGCCCACACGGCCAAAACCTGAATAATACGTATGTCCGGATCGGCCCACACGGCCAAAACCTGAATAATACGTATGTCCGGATTGGCCCACGTGGCCAAAACCTGAATAATACGTATGTCCGGATTGGCCCACGCGGCCAAAACCTGAATAATACGTATGTCCGGATCGGCCCACACGGCCAAAACCTTAATAATACGTATGTCCAGAGCGGCCCACGTGGCCAAAACCTGAATAATACGTATGTCCAGAGCGGCCCACGTGGCCAAAACCTGAATAATACGTATGTCCAGAGCGGCCCACGTGGCCAAAACCTGAATAATACGTATGTCCAGAGCGGCCCACGTGGCCAAAACCTGAATAATACGTATGTCCAGAGCGGCCCACGTGGCCAAAACCTGAATAATACCTATGTCCAGAGCGGCCCACGCTGCCAAAACCTGAATAATACGTATGTCCAGAGCGGCCCACGTGGCCAAAACCTGAATAATACGTATGTCCAGAGCGGCCCATGTGGCCAAAACCTGAATAATACGTATGTCCAGAGCGGCCCACGCGGCCAAAACCTGAATAATACGTACACTACCGTTCAAAAGTTTGGGATCACCCAAACAATTTTGTGTTTTCCATGAAAAGTCACACTTATTCACCACCATATGTTGTGAAATGAATAGAAAATAGAGTCAAGACATTGACAAGGTTAGAAATAATGATTTGTATTTGAAATAAGATTTTTTTTACATCAAACTTTGCTTTCGTCAAAGAATCCTCCATTTGCAGCAATTACAGCATTGCAGACCTTTGGCATTCTAGCTGTTAATTTGTTGAGGTAATCTGGAGAAATTGCACCCCACGCTTCCAGAAGCAGCTCCCACAAGTTGGATTGGTTGGATGGGCACTTCTTTGAGCAGATTGAGTTTCTGGAGCATCACATTTGTGGGGTCAATTAAACGCTCAAAATGGCCAGAAAAAGAGAACTTTCATCTGAAACTCGACAGTCTATTCTTGTTCTTAGAAATGAAGGCTATTCCATGCGAGAAATTGCTAAGAAATTGAAGATTTCCTACACCGGTGTGTACTACTCCCTTCAGAGGACAGCACAAACAGGCTCTAACCAGAGTAGAAAAAGAAGTGGGAGGCCGCGTTGCACAACTGAGCAAGAAGATAAGTTCCATAGAGTCTCTAGTTTGAGAAACAGACGCCTCACAGGTCCCCAACTGGCATCTTCATTAAATAGTACCTGTTAGAGCCTGTTTGTGCTGTCCTCTGAAGGGAGTAGTACACACCGGTGTAGGAAATCTTCAATTTCTTAGCAATTTCTCGCATGGAATAGCCTTCATTTCTAAGAACAAGAATAGACTGTCGAGTTTCAGATGAAAGTTCTCTTTTTCTGGCCATTTTGAGCGTTTAATTGACCCCACAAATGTGATGCTCCAGAAACTCAATCTGCTCAAAGAAGTGCCCATCCAACCAATCCAACTTGTGGGAGCTGCTTCTGGAAGCGTGGGGTGCAATTTCTCCAGATTACCTCAACAAATTAACAGCTAGAATGCCAAAGGTCTGCAATGCTGTAATTGCTGCAAATGGAGGATTCTTTGACGAAAGCAAAGTTTGATGTAAAAAAAATCTTATTTCAAATACAAATCATTATTTCTAACCTTGTCAATGTCTTGACTCTATTTTCTATTCATTTCACAACATATGGTGGTGAATAAGTGTGACTTTTCATGGAAAACACGAAATTGTTTGGGTGATCCCAAACTTTTGAACGGTAGTGTATGTCCAGAGCGGCCCACGTGGCCAAAACCTGAATAATACTGTAGTGGGAAATGCCTGGGGATGTACTTGGAATGTTGCACTGGGCTCGTGCAGCTAGAGGACCAATCACAGGTTAGCTCGCGCTGTCACAGACGCAACTATATTAGACACCGCGGGAGAGACAAAGGCCAGAACTGTTTAGTAACCATATCGTAGACTGTCACCTTAGCGTGGGATAGAGCAGGGAAACCTAGCGTATCCTGGGCTAGACAGTAGATACGGTGGCTAGCAGTGGTAGTGTTAGCAGCAGACTGCCTCGGTACCTGTAGCTAGCTGACTACCCCCGAGAGCTTCCCCAGAGAGACTGAGAGAGACATTCACCCGGTCACACCGGAGCCAGAGTACAGAGAGAGAGAGAGACACGCACCCCGGAGAGCAGCCATCCATCTCCCGCCCCGCCTAGAGCTCAGCCGCCCTGTTCCATCACCAGCCCTGGTCCCAAGGTGAGCTTGCTAACCCATTAGCACACGGCTAACTAGCTAACTAGCAGGCTAGCCCTAGCATTGGCGCAGCTATCTAGCTAACGGTGGTGAAGCCCGGTTTGTCGCACCTAAAAGTCCCCGCCTCCATCCATAGTTATCCGGGCTATAGAAAAACCGCGACAAGTGGTGTCAGAAGTGGGATAAAAGGTTGGGATTCGCCATAATCTCAACACCGGAGGATCCTGCCCCGGTCACATGGCGGCATAATTCAGCCTGCACACTGTGAGCTAACCCAGCTAGCAAGAAGCCATTTTGTGAAGCACTGTAATTTCTTCAGTAGTCACGTAAATCAGTGGAAAAATAAAATGTCACAGGACGAAGAAAATGTAAAAGAACAGTCTGAGTTGAGTCTGGATGGTGCTGGTGTGGGGACAGAAGACCCCGGAGAGCACGCCTGGATGAAGCTCCTCCTGGCGCAGATCGAAACCATGAACCAGACCCAGGTTCAGATGCAACGCCAGGTGGAAAACATGGAACGCGAGACCCAGGTTAAGATGCAACGCCAGATAGAGATGCAGATGGAGGCCCTCACAGCGTGTATCGATGGACTAGCGGAAGCGGTGGCTAAGCGATCTCGTCCCCCCACACCTCCCATTCAGCGCACCGATTGGGCCCGTCATCGTTCAGATATCCAAGGTGAGCCTCCCGGTTTGTCGCCCATCGCTCAAGTAGTGAAGCAAGGGGTTTCTCCTAGTAGCCCTCAAAGCGATAGTGGTGTAGGGTCGGCAGGGGCTGTGCTCGGAGAACGAACTAGCAGAACGGTGCAAGACATGAGCCTACTCTCGCAATTCACCCCGGCCCGGGCGAACCCAGGGGCCAGACAGCGAGACGGCGCTGATCACCTGTTGCCAGCAGCTATGGCCGCAGTGGCTAACTTGAGCGACCGGCGCAACGAGGAGACGCCAGCCAGGCCGAGCAGTAAAGCGGCCCCAGCAGCCCTGCGCTATACAGGAAATGGACCCAGTGAGCCCGCACCACTTACCAGCACTCCGATCGGTCATGGTGGAAAAAATGGAGCGACTGCACTACCACCCCCCGACGGGATGCAGGGTGGCCAAATGTCCCTGGACAGCAACGGCGGCCGAAACCTGCTGGATGACAGCGTTGGAGGGCAGGCAGGTTCCTCTAGAGGTCAACAGAGCCAGACAGGAGACCTTCAAAGTCGGAGCGGCAACCGAAGCTCACAAGGTCCCGACCGAGGACACGAAAATGACATCAAGCTCCTCGCCACTTTTGATGGTAAGGGCGACTGGGATAGTTTCGTTGGACCATTCGAACGGATGGCGAGAAAGAGGGGCTGGACCGACGAGACCTGTTTGGACGCCTTGTAGCTCCGACTGAGGGACAACGCCATGTCTTTTGTCATCGCGCAGCCGGCTCCGATAAAAGATGACTACCACGCGCTCATCACCCAGTTACGCCGCCGCTACGGTAAAGAGCTGCCTGAGGGAACTGCGCGCCGTAAACTCAGCGAGGTTAAGCAGGCCAGAGAGATGACCCTCTATGAGTTTGGCGAGGAAGTGAGGAGACTTGTCACACTGGCATACCCGCAGGTTGGTGTTACACTGCAGGAGGCCTACGCTGCAGAAGCCTTTCTGCGCGGGCTGAAGAACCAAAACATCGCGTATGAAGTCCTGGGGGCAGAACCCAAAACACTAGCTGAAGCAATCAGGAAGGTTGAGGCACGCGAGTATGACTTTAAAGCGACGCTGGGGCGAGAGGTTGAAGGAAAAGGGAGAATCCGGCGAGTAGCATGGGAAGACGAGCGGCGTCGCGATAGCTCTCCAAGTCCTCCGCCGGTAGGAGACAGCATGAGCACCCCCGAGCTCAAGACCCTGGCCAGTGGCATCGACAACATTAACAAGGTGAAGTTGCACAGGCACATCAGCCCAGACCACCTACTCCAAGTGTGTTCTAGAGTATGTCCACTGCTGGAGAAAGAGGTTCCTGCCAGCGTGCCTGGTCTCCACAGCATCCTGGGAGCCGGCAGGCAGAACCTCCTGCGTACCAACAAGAGCTGCAAGCATGTTGTGTGGAAGGGCTCAGCGCTGGCTGCTCTGCACTGTGGACGACCCCCAGAGCCTCCTATTATCTATGGGAGTCCACCCAATATCGTGGAGACGAGCAATGGGCGTCGGCTCAATGGCTCCTACCGTCTACGCCAGCTACTGCCTACAGCTGTCTACCAGCACATGAAGATGCACAAGAGGATTCTGGGACATCTCTCCTCTGTCTACTGTGTCACCTTCGACCGCACCGGGCGACGCATTTTCACGGGCTCAGATGAATGCCTGGTGAAGATCTGGGGCACAGATGACAGGCGCCATGCTCTGTTGTCTGCTCCAGCACCAGCCATAGGGCCGCAGGAAACACCTGAAGGAGGTCCTCCCGCTGCTGACATGGAGGAGCCGGGGGCGCAGAGAACAGAGGAGTACGAAGGAGTGACAGAGCAAGAGGAGATCGATGAAGACCTTGATCTCCGGCTGGAGGACCTGTTCCACGCAAACGACGATGGAGGACCCAGCACACCAGGCTCCCCGGCTCGGTTCCAGCCGCTCCAACACACTGCTGCCAGCTACTCTTCAGGCGAGTCGACAATCACCCAACGTCGTGGGACAGCAGCCTGTGCTCCGGGCGGGCAGTCCAACGCCCCTGACCCAGAAGGAGACGAAGCCGACGCCGCTGAGTCCCATCTCCCGTACACCACCAGACGGGGCCGGCCAGTCCGGAGGCCCGCCTGGCTCCTAGACTAACTTTGACGGACGTGACTAGTTGACTTGGGGGTTACTAGGCTAGTCACAAGAGTCCAGTATGGATAGCGACCACCCACATTTGTTTGACGCCCTTTGTTCCGGGCCTAGTTCATTTCGCGGGTGTTCTGTCCCGTTTATCGTGTTAGATTAATCAGACTGATCTTTGTAGTCTGTTGTTCATTAATGTTGAAGGGACTCAACAGTGCTGGAGGGGGGCAGTGTAGTGGGAAATGCCTGGGGATGTACTTGGAATGTTGCACTGGGCTCGTGCAGCTAGAGGACCAATCACAGGTTAGCTCGCGCTGTCACAGACGCAACTATATTAGACACCGCGGGAGAGACAAAGGCCAGAACTGTTTAGTAACCATATCGTAGACTGTCACCTTAGCGTGGGATAGAGCAGGGAAACCTAGCGTATCCTGGGCTAGACAGTAGATACGGTGGCTAGCAGTGGTAGTGTTAGCAGCAGACTGCCTCGGTACCTGTAGCTAGCTGACTACCCCCGAGAGCTTCCCCAGAGAGACTGAGAGAGACATTCACCCGGTCACACCGGAGCCAGAGTACAGAGAGAGAGAGAGACACGCACCCCGGAGAGCAGCCATCCATCTCCCGCCCCGCCTAGAGCTCAGCCGCCCTGTTCCATCACCAGCCCTGGGCCCAAGGTGAGCTTGCTAACCCATTAGCACACGGCTAACTAGCTAACTAGCAGGCTAGCCCTAGCATTGGCGCAGCTATCTAGCTAATGGTGGTGAAGCCCGGTTTGTCGCACCTAAAAGTCCCCGCCTCCATCCATAGTTATCCGGGCTATAGAAAAACCGCGACAATACGTATGTCAAGGCTGACCCACGCTGCCAAAACCTGAATAATACGTATGTCCAGAGCGGCCCACGTGGCCAAAACCTGAATAATACGTATGTCCGGGCCGACCCACGCGGCCAAAACCTGAATAATACGTATGTCCAGAGCGGCCCACGCTGCCAAAACCTGAAAAATACGTATGTCCAGAGCGGCCCACGTGGCCAAAACCTGAATAATACGTATGTCCAGAGCGGCCCACGCTGCCAAAACCTGAATAATACGTATGTCCAGAGCGGCCCACGTGGCCAAAACCTGAATAATACGTATGTCCGGGCCGACCCACGTGGCCAAAACCTGAATAATACGTATGTCCAGAGCGGCCCACGCTGCCAAAACCTGAAAAATACGTATGTCCAGAGCGGCCCACGTGGCCAAAACCTGAATAATACGTATGTCCAGAGCGGCCCACGCTGCCAAAACCTGAATAATACGTATGTCCAGAGCGGCCCACGCTGCCAAAACCTGAATAATACGTATGTCCGGGCCGACCCACGCTGCCAAAACCTGAATAATACGTATGTCGAGAGCGGCCCACGCTGCCAAAACCTGAATAATACGTATGTCCAGAGCGGCCCACGCTGCCAAAACCTGAATAATACGTATGTCCAGAGCGGCCCACGCTGCCAAAACCTGAATAATACGTATGTCCAGAGCGGCCCACGCTGCCAAAACCTGAATAATACGTATGTCCAGAGCGGCCCACGCTGCCAAAACCTGAATAATACGTATGTCCAGAGCGGCCCACGTGGCCAAAACCTGAATAATACGTATGTCCAGAGCGGCCCACGTGGCCAAAACCTGAATAATACGTATGTCCGGGCCGACCCACGCGGCCAAAACCTGAATAATACGTATGTCCAGAGCGGCCCACGTGGCCAAAACCTGAATAATACGTATGTCCAGAGCGGCCCACGCTGCCAAAACCTGAATAATACGTATGTCCAGAGCGGCCCACGTGGCCAAAACCTGAATAATACGTATGTCCAGAGCGGCCCACGCTGCCAAAACCTGAATAATACGTATGTCCAGAGCGGCCCACGCTGCCAAAACCTGAATAATACGTATGTCCAGAGCGGCCCACGCTGCCAAAACCTGAATAATACGTATGTCCAGAGCGGCCCACGCTGCCAAAACCTGAATAATACGTATGTCCAGAGCGGCCCACGCTGCCAAAACCTGAATAATACGTATGTCCAGAGCGGCCCACGCTGCCAAAACCTGAATAATACGTATGTCCAGAGCGGCCCACGCTGCCAAAACCTGAATAATACGTATGTCCAGAGCGGCCCACGTGGCCAAAACCTGAATAATACATATGTCCGGGCCGACCCACGCGGCCAAAACCTGAATAATATGTATGTCCAGAGCGGCCCACGCTGCCAAAACCTGAATAATACGTATGTCCAGAGCGGCCCACGCAGCCAAAACGGCACGTTGTGAGGGGGCATTAAGGGAGGAATTACATATTCGTCCTTTAGCTTGATGAGCTATTTCGTGCAGTGCTCCCGAAGCAGGTGGAGGTTAAGTGTCCTGCTTCTAGGGTACTTAGACAGGAGGGAACCCAGGGGGTCAAGCCGGGGGGGTTACTAACCACCAGTAAAATATATGATGCATGATGCTCTGCCTGACTCATCATATCTCACCTCATAATCCATCTGTTCTCTCCTCTTTCCCTACTGTTCTAATTATAACATTCCTCCCATAATTATTTTTCGTTCCTTCTTTCTATCTTGTCTTTTCCCTCCTTCCTTATTCTTTCTATCTTTCTTTGTTTCTTTAAAAGTGGGTGCTGTGTATGGCTGGTTCATACATGCCAAAACAAATTGAGAAAACAAACACACAAATGTGTGCAGCCTGCGCGCGCACACACACACACACACACACACACACACACAAACACACACACACACACACACACACACACACACACACACACACACACACACACACACACACACACACACTTCTTTCTTTCTTTCTTTAAGGTTGTCCGTCGTGTGTGACGATGACAATCCTGGTTGTCCTGCCTCTGTTACTTGTGAGTCTTCTTGTGGCTGTAAAGCCCAATCCACGATCCACACTGTCTGCCACAGACAGGACAGGTGAGAGTAGACTGGGGGTGTAGATGTACTGACTGGGGGTGTAGGTGTACTGACTGGGGGTGAAGGTGCACTAACTGGGGGTGTAGGTGTACTGACTGGGGGTGAAGGTGTACTGACTGGGGGTGTAGGTGTACTGACTGGGGGTGTAGGTGTACTGACTGGGGGTGTAGGTGTACTGACTGGGGGTGTAGGTGTACTGACTGGGGGTGTAGGTGTGGTACTGGCTTCATGTCTCTTCAGACGTCTCCTGGTCCGTCGATCACCCCGGTCCTTCTCGAGGTTTTGCACCCCTTGTTGACAGAGCTGCCGCCAGATGGAGCGTTGGGCGGCAGTGTCCTCCAGCTGGCTCGGGTTCAGGCCGCACTTCTTTATGATGGTCTTCAGCTGGTCTTTGTACCGTTTTTCTGGCCCCCTGCCAAGCGGCGGCCAAGATGTAGCTGGCCATACAGCACTTTACGCGGTAAGTGCTCCTTCAGCATCCTGATGACGTGACCGAGCCATCGAAGTTGGTGCTGGGTGACGGTAGCCTCCATGCTGATGCAGTTGGTCTTGTGGTATATTTCAGTATGGGGCACTCGGTCACGCCAGGTTCTCCTCAGGATGCATTGTAGGCATCTGATGTGGAAGGCCTCAAGCATCCTGAGGTGGTGGCTGTACAGGGTCCACGCCTCACAGCTGTAGAGGAGAGTTGTGATGACAACTGCCAAGTAGACAGATATTTTGGTGTAGAGGTTGAGGTCTTTGTTTTGAAAGACCCTTCTCCTAAGTCTGCCAAAAGAGGATGACGCTTGTTTAATCCGGTTTTGTATCTGCCTGTCGATGCTGCAGTCGTCAGACAGGAAGCTGCCCAGGTATTTGAAGGATTCCACTTTTGCAAGTGGTTTGTCGGAGATGGTGAAGGTTGGTGAATGAGATGGAGGAGTACATGACCACTTGCATACTACTTCAGTCTTTGCCACATCTACAGAGAGCCCCATCCTACCATGCGCCCTTGCAGCAACTGCAAGGGTAGCTTGTAGTGCCTCGGATGTGTGGGCCACAACTGCACAGTCATCTGCGTACTGTAGCTCCATGATGTGCTCACATGTCATTTTTGTGACCGCTTGGAGCCTACGGATGTTAAATAGGTTTCCATCTAGTCTGAAGTCCACAGTAACCCCACTGTCCTTCCTGGTTTGCTTGTGGAGCAGCAATGTCACACACAGGAGGAAGTGTGTGACATTGCTGCTCCACACACACACACACACACACACACACACACACACACACACACACACACACACACACACACACACACACAAATAAACTATTATTAAAGAGCAACTAAACCGTGTACCACTTTTGTGTGTTGAGTTTGCTTGCTCCCATCTAAAGGTGATAAAACCTTTATTTATAAGTGCTGCAATGATGTTGGGACCATCTGTAAGCATAGCAGGGTAAACATAGCAGCAGCTAATAACATGATTGATGGATCTGTTTGCCTTAGGTGTGGAAATGAGTCAGCACTCACAACAGTACATAGTTCTGTCAGATGGTTCTGATAGATGGTTTTTCACCTAGCAAACGCACAAAAGTAATAAAAGTCATAGCACAGATCTGAGGAGCCTCCCAAGTTACTAACCCCCCCCCCACATATACACACACAAAGGCAACCTATTGTTTGATGTGCATGTTTTTAAGGGCTGCACAATGTATCATTTCAGCATTGTCATCACGATATGCGCATGCATAATAGTCATATCACAGCATCTGCGATGTGAAGTAAGGCAAATTAACTCAAACACCTCGTGCTAAAACTTTTTTGCTGCTTGATACAAAAAGGAAAACTCGCATGGTTCTGATTTTCCATGACTAATCTACAAGAGAAGTCTGACTGATATAACAATTTACTCCGATTTAGGGGTTCTTGGGTACATGGAGTTTGTTGGTAGTGAGTGACATGCAGGCTCTGCATGCACAGCGAACCATCAATCAAAATCCTTCTTGATCAGTTTATCAAACAACAAAAGTAGGCCCGCTAGTCGTTGACCACAAACTGAAAATGAGCAAGGAACAGGAGAAAAACACCAAAAAGGAAGATTTGGTTGCCAAAAGAAAGTTGTATGGCTTGTGTATCAGTTGTATGGATTTTTAAATGTTCAAATTATCTCTGGTTTTATTTTTCTTCTCTCGTTCATTGCTGTTTCTGAATTTTGTACTGTTTATATTTTGGAGTGTTTATTTCCAACCCAAATCAGGACGGGCATTTGTCCGCTATTGATCCTTCTCTGCCTGCTGTGTGCTGTCCTGTCCACGTTGCCGACCTCCCGAGCAGAGGACCTGCCTACGCCGCCGACCTCCAGTTCATCCACCTGCCCGTCCTCCGGGGCTGCTCTGCCCTTCAGTCCTGCATCCTGTTCGCCCTCCAGATCAGTTGCATCCATCGGTCCAGCCCTCAGGCCATCCGCCTGAGGGATCGCCGTACACTGACGGAGCTGCGCATCCTGCAGTGTTTCAGCAGGTATAGAACAGTGGTTCCTCCACTACACTGCCATAGATCTGGGGGTAGTCTCTTTTGGTGTTTAAGACTGTGTTCCCTAAGTTTGCAGGACAGACTGATACAAAGGTGTAGTAGTGAACTCCATGCCAGCTAGGTCCAGAAGGAACAAGTGCTTATCATAGTTCAGGTTCATAATCCTATGAAGCAACACAAATGTTGTTTCCCTCAAAGCTGTTGTTTATGATATAAAAGTCGCTGTACAGTTTGAAGGCGAAAAGTTGTGATACAACTGCAGAGGTCAATTAGGCCCTGGCCTCCTAACAGTGGTAGGAACAATACAGCAGATTTCGTCCAGTGAAAGCCTCCCCAGAAGAAGTTCACCAGCCTCTTCTGTACCTCTCTTATGAGCTTGTCCGGAGGTTCTACAACTGTAAACCGGTACCAGAACATCGAGGCAATCAAGTTAATAATCAAGCCCAGTGGTGCCCAACCGTGCTCCTGGAGAGCTACCCTCCTTCCGGTTTTCACTCCAACCCTGATTTAACACGTTTGATTCAATTAATCAAGGTCTTGGTCGGTATTTTAATTAGTAGAATCAGGTGTGTTAAATTAGGGTTGGTCGTGAAAAACGGCAGGATGGTAGCTCTCCAGGAGCAGGGTTCGGCACCACTGATCAACACTCTCCCCCTATAGGACAACTGAGGCTGGATCCAAGTCCATCTAGACAATCGGGCACTGGTCTTTTCAACTAAACCCCCCCAGTTTTTGCTCAGAAAGCTCAGAAAGCGGCCACTGCCCAGAAAGACACCTAAGCAATTCATCCCTTCTCTGTTCGACTGCAGCCCAGCTGGTAATGTTGGCTTCTCTTTATTGTTCCACTCCCCCAGTAATAAACCTTCAGATTTTGACCAATTGACTTTTGCGGAAGAAGCTTGTTCACATAAGGTCAATTTCTGCTTGAGAATTTTTAGATGACTTTGACGCATGAAAACTGACATCATCAGCATATGCTGATAAGCTAACGGTATTAGTGATGCTCTCTGAAAAGGTTAGCCCTGAGAGACCCTGCCTGAGCTGAATTAAGTGGCTCGATGGCCAGGGAGTACATCCTTCCAGATAAGGGACAACCCTATCTTATACCTCTCTGAACGGTCGTGAGTCCACCTCCTAACTTTAACAGAACACTGGCTCCAAAATACAACTTGATCCATGAAATAAATGTATCCCAAAAATCCTCAAGAGTTTTGAACAAATAGCAATGATCAACCTTATCAAATGCCTTCTCCTGACCTATAGATAGCAGGCCAATGTCCAACTCTTTGAGCTTAGATATATCAATAATGTCCCGTATCAAAAAAAAAAAAGATCATCCTTAATTGTATGGTCAGGAAACCAGTACGTCTGTACATAACAATGAAACTGGTCTCCAGTTTTTCAATAGGCCAAGATCTTCCTTTTTAGATAACAGTGTTAGGACAGCCTTTTTACAACTCAAAGGTAAAGCCCCAGAATCCAGAGTTTTTAAATACATCATGGAAGTCTTGTCCAATTTGAGTCCAGGACGTCTTGTAAAACTCAGAAGGAAGTCCATCAATTCCAGAGGCGTGCCACAGCTGAGCTGCTGAACTGCTGCAGGCATCTCATCAAAGGAGATGGGGGACTCCAGCGAGGCTACTGGTGTTTCACCCAGCTGAGACAGTCTCTTCTCCACACTGAACAGGCAACTGTTGAGGTCTATGGCCAACTTCCTCACCTCTGATGGATCAGTTGTTATTGCCCCATTTGGAAGCTTGAGATGCATCATCACAGCTTGAGATGCATCATGACATTATTTTTTCTTTCAAGCTTAAAGAAAGTTGGAGCACCTAGATCTTTGATAAGATAAGATAGGATAAGATACCTAATTGTCATTGTGCACACACAATGAAATTTCGATTTCGTTTGGTGAAATTTCGTTGTGTGCACACAATGACAATAAAGTATCTTATCAAAGATCTAGATGTTACACACACTACATACTATGTAGTACGGTAGAGAGTCGGTACGGTAGAGATTCGGGTTCTGATTAAAACGCCATTTGCTTTCTCATGTAAGAACCTACCTAAAGCCTTCCTCCTACTCTCCCAAGTCCTGCTATTGCCATCATTTCCAATAACCACTTCATCTTCTAATATTTTAATTTCTCTAATTCTTCAAGACAGATTTCCTCTATACCGACAGTCCTAATGTGTTTTTCCTACATCCACCACCAAGCTAAGCTCTCAAAATCTTTCTTCCTCAGCCTCCAATGACTCCAGAAGTCAGAAGAACTGACAGAAGGCTTTATCATGTGTTAACTGTACATCGAAGTGCCAGTAGGAACAGTGTCGAAATTGAACTTGTAAGGAAAACTCTGCCATTACTAAATGCTGATCTGAAAATCCAACAGGTGATATGTTTGATTTAGATAAATCCTATCCAGTGTGTCTACCCTCTCACTACCCTCGGCAGCTTTCGCCCATCTGCACTGCCTAACTGCTGGATTAAGTTTCCTCCAAACATCTATGAGGTCATTTTCTGTGACCACACTGGACAGAAATTAAGCTGATGGTGGATGAGGCTCTTCTGGGTTTGTCAGCTGTAGGATGTGTAGTGCAATTCCATTCTCCTCCCACTACTATTAAACTGTTTCTTTCAGTTTGCTAAACAATCTCAAAAGATCGGTGCCAGTAATATAAGCATACACATTTATAAACACAAAAGGCATTTCTCGGATTGTTGCCTGAACTACTTGGATTCTGCCCTGCTCCACTTCACATGTCATAACATTTGTTAACAGGAGGCAATGCAAGAAGAGAACAGCTACACCTGCACTAAAGTTGATGCCATGGCTCCAAAAAAACCCCCAAACAAACCTGGCTTGTCCAACTCATTCCCCAATCCACCTCAGTCTACAGAGCTGTGTCTCCTGTAAGAAGAGCACATCTATGTTTTAGCTCTACTCAGCTCAGCTACCACACCTCACTTATCTCCATCCTGTCCTCCATTTACATTTAGACTCCCTACCCCGCAAACTTTCCATGGAAAAGAAGGAAAAGAAGACAGTGAAATCTTTCCAAGAGGAAAACATCTTTTGTGTATCAACTATATTTCAATTTTGAACATTTAATGGAACCTTTCCTCGCCTTTCTTTCCTAAGTTTCATCAGAATCTTCTTTAGACGAAACCTCTTCTGTTTACTGAGCTCTTCATATCCAGCCGTTTTTCTAATATTCATAACAGAGTTAACAAACCTGTCCACATCTGAGAAGACATCTGCTACTTCCACAGACTGTCTGACATAAGTTCATCAAGGAAATCCTTAATCTCCTTTAATGGGTATGACTGCTGATCACCTTGTGACACAATATCAGTAAACTGAGATAGGCCATCATGCTCTAACATTTCCTCATCTGTATTTCCAGTGTTTTCACAGTGTGACTCACCCCTAAAAACAAACTATGATCTGGAAGAACACCTCTTAACTGTCAGAGACAGGAAGCAGCGACAGACCCTCACCAAATACAGGCTCAGTGACCACAGTCTAGCCATTGAAAAGGGGGGCCACAAAAACACGTGGTTGCCAAAAGAGCAGCTAACATGTGGTCAGTGCATGACAGATGAGGTGGAGACAGAGGGGCACTTCCTCCTTAAATGTGTCACATGTGAAAAACAGCGCCGGGCTTTTGTCCAGGAGCTGGAACATGTGACTCCAGAGTAGCAGGACATGGAGGACGGAGGTAAGCTGCGGTTGGTCCTGGGGGGGGGGGGGCAGCGGCGAGCATTGCAGCAAGATTTATATATTGTCCTGCCACAACCTGAGAGACAGTGGGGGACGGCACCTATTGCTACTGCTGTTGTTTAATATCATAATCATTGTTGTTGTTGCTGTTATTATTATAATCATTGTTGTTGTTGTTATTATTATTATAATCATTGTTGTTGTTATTATTATTATAATCATTGTTGTATTGTGTTGTTGTTGTTTTACATGCTTTGGCAATATGTACACAAATGTAAGTCATGCCAATAAAGCACATATAGAATTAAATTGAGAGAGAGAGAGAGAGAGCAGACAGGACAGAGAGAAGAGAGGAGAGAGAGAAGAGAGGACAGAGAGAAGAGAGGACAGAGAGTCCTTTCTGCTCTCTCCTATGCACTCTTAAGAACAGCATACCTGTAATTACCATCATCATAGCATAACTCTGTGTGTGTGTGTGTGTGTGTGTGTGTGTGTACTCACATACAAAACATCACACATACACTGACACACCGGCATCAAATTCAATGACAAAAAACAACAGAAACTTTCTTTAACTACCGTCTTTTCATATCACCGTGAGTAAAAAACTGCAAAACACAGAACCAAATAAAAACATGTGACGTGTAGGCAGGCACGATAGAACTTGTAGTAAGCTGTCCATCCAGCCATCCATCATCCAGCCATCATCCGTCCGTCCATCCATCCATCCATCCAGCCATCATCATCCAGCCAGCCATCATCCATCCATCCATCCATCATCCATCCATCCATCCATCATCATCCATCCATCCATCATCCATCCATCCATCCATCCATCTATCCATCCATCCATCCATCCATCCATCCGTCCATCATCATCCATCCATCCATCATCATCCATCCATCCATCCAGCCATCATCCATCCATCCATCATCCATCCATCCATCCATCCATCCATCCATCCATCCATCCATCCGTCCATCCAGCCATCATCAACCATCCATCCATCCATCCATCCATCCATCCAGCCATCATCCATCCATCCATCATCCATCCAGCCACCATCCATCCATCCATCCATCCATTCAGCCACCATCCATCCATCATCCATCATCCATCCAATATCCAAGCCACTTATCCTGCTCTCAGGGTTGCAGGGATGTTGGAGTCTATCCCAGCAGTCATTGGGCGGCAGACGGGGAGACACCCTGGACAGGCTGCCAGGCCATCACACACACACACACACACACACACACACACACACACACACACACACACACACACACACACACACCTTACCTTGAACTCATAGGACTCCTCTATGATGACCTCTAGCTTGACGTGGTCTCCTAGCATTGGACGGCCCATCTCGGCAATGCGACGCTCTTCCTCATCTTTCCCAGTAAGAGCCTCTTCTTCCTCCTCCTCCTTCCCTTTCTGGCCGTCTTCTACAAAAACAGCATGAGAAAACAACCAGTGGTAATGTTAGCACACAACAGCAACAGGCCAATCAGAGCTTGTGGATGCTAACGGTGTACAGAACAAGCGACTTGATTGGCTGCATGGAGAATCCATCCATCCATCCATCCATCATCCATCCATCATCCATCCATCCACCATCTGAACCGCTTATCTGCTCTCAGGGTCGCGGGACGCTGGAGCCTATCCCAGCAGTCACTGGGCGGCAGGCGGGGAGACACCCTGGAGGGGCCACCAGGCCATCACAGGGTCCACACACCAGCGGCGTCATAGTGGGGGAGGGGGGGGACCTACCAGGGCCCAGAAGGGGGGGGGGCACCGGAAAGCCTGGAATTAAACGTTTGTTTTAGTTTATAAATGTTTATTTCTAACTAATTAGTGTCATAACGTCAGTTAAAATCGGCTCAGTACATCGGCTGAGGGACTTCAAGAAATAAGTTGAGGCTCTCTGAGGCCCCTCTCACCCCTCTCTGAGGCCCCTCTCACCCAGACGTGGACACCCCGGCTTCAGAAAGTAAAAGCCCTGCCAAGTATTTGTTCCACCCATGCACCACACCAGCTGAATTTAATTAGCAGGCCTCCTCAGCCAGGTAGATCCGCTCGCTTTGTGAATGGCTACAACAAATACACAGTAAGACTTGTCCTCTCTGAGGCCGGGCTGTCCACCTCCACTCTCACCCCTTACCCAAGGTGCAGCTCATCTAGTCCTGTCACGAGTGACTGCTGATACAAGCACGAGCACAGAGTCACGTCCTTCCCAAAGAAAGCAAAACCTGGGTTCCACAAAAGAACCCACATCTTCAGAGTGTGGGGGAGAACCAGAGCCCCCGGAGGAAACCCACGCAGACAACATGCAAACTCCACACGCAGGACGACCCGGGACCACCACCAAGGTGGGACTACCCCAGGGCTCGAACCCAGGACCTTCTTGCTGTGAGGTGACGGCGCTAACCACTGTGCCACCGTGCTACCATACATATATGTATATATATACATATGTGTGTGTATATATATATATATATATATATGTGTGTGTGTGTGTGTATATATGTGTATATATATGTGTGTGTGTGTATATATATATTAATTGGCTTGATGTAATGTAAGCCTTGTGTAGTCTTGCATTTCCTCATTCAATTTGAAAGGGCTAGAATCACCACAATTGGCGTTCAAGAGTTTATACCTAACAAAATATATATTGCGTGTTGAAATTAATCAGGAACACGTTCTCCTAACTCCCCCCCGCCCCCCCCCCCTTGTCCCCACGAGCGCATTCTGTTCGCTCTACTACACAGCTTCCTTCATGTGCGTCATCAAGATATTGGACTCTCTGCCGCCCTGGTGGCCGAGCGGAGTAACCCGCCGGTCCGGCAGTCCGCTCGTCACGTGGCTGGGAGGTTCGTATCCCAGACTCGCCGTAACCGGTCACGGCCAGAGCGTCCATGGGGTCAGGCCTTCATTAGGCCACCCTTACCCGAGGGATAGCGGGTGTAGATCGGTGTAGTGTTGGGGGACTCGTCGTTCTCCAGCGACCCCTCTGGCCCACCCGGGCGCCTGCAGCCAAGCAACCGAAAGCATCCTCCCTACGCCTCCTTCGCGGCCTGAAGGTGGCGCAATCCATGCGAGGAGGCTTCAGTGTGTAAAACAGCGAGAGCAGCGACACGAGTCTGAAGGAAGCTGGTATACCGACTCGACTATCTCCTTCCTGGGGAAACGTGAGCCAGGGGAGTTACTCCACAAGAGCTCCGGCCATGTGCCGTTGGGTTAATCGGGTGGGATAAGGGGGAAACACTAGAAATACATTTAAAAAAAATATTCGATTCCCTCTGAGATTTCTAAAAAAAGATGGAAAGTGGAATAGTAAACCTCCAATTAATTTATGAACCCCACCAGTGAAAGAAGGTAACAACACTGGTACCCCATGTGTACACAACACTTATCACCAAAAGGTGCTCTGAACAAAACGGGCTAGTTGGTCTTCACTGAGATTGGTCTGAAAACGTCACAAGTCCAAAAGGTTTATTTTCGATGGGGAAACATGAGCCCCTCTGTGAGCCCAGAAGCCGAGCCCCTCATCCCGCCGTGACTGCCCACCTTCCCTCCTTCCCTCCTCCACACCGCCAACGATCAAAACTCAGCACGCGGAGGGAGGGCTTACACAGACTCTCCCGCATGCGGCAAAAGATCAGCTACACATCTGAAACACACACCAGGAGACATGAGTGGCATAAGACCCAACAGGGTTATCAATCAATCAATCAATCAATCAATCAATCAATCAATCAATCAATCATACACCACTTTATACTGCACACCTGTGGTCACACTACATGTTGTACACCACTTTATACTGCACACCTGTAGTCACACTACATATTGTACACCACTTTATACTGCACACCTGTGGTCACACTACATATTGTACTACACTTTATACTACACACCTGTGGTCACACTACACATTGTACAACACTTTATACTGCCCCCTGTGGTCACACTACATATTGTACAACACTTTATACTGCACACCTGTGGTCACACTACATGTTGTACAACAATTTATACTGCACACCTGTGGTCACACTACATATTGTATACAACTTTATACTGCACACCTGTGGTCACACTACATGTTGTACAACAATTTATACTGCACACCTGTGGTCACACTACATATTGTACAACACTTTATACTGCACACCTGTAGTCACACTACATATTGTACACCACTTTATACTGCCCCCTGTGGTCATACTACACATTGTACACCACTTTATACTGCACACCTGTAGTCACACTACATATTGTACACCACTTTATACTGCCCCCTGTGGTCATACTACACATTGTACACCACTTTATACTGCACACCTGTGGTCACACTACATGTTGTACAACACTTTATACTGCACACCTGTGGTCACACTACATATTGTACAACACTTTATACTGCACACCTGTAGTCACACTACATATTGTACACCACTTTATACTGCCCCCTGTGGTCATACTACACATTGTACACCACTTTATACTGCACACCTGTGGTCACACTACATATTGTACAACACTTTATACTACCCCCTGTGGTCACACTACATATTGTACAACACTTTATACTGCACACCTGTGGTAACACTACATATTGTACAACACTTTATACTGCACACCTGTGGTAACACAACATATTGTATACAACTTTATACTGCACACCTGTGGTCACACTACATGTTGTACAACACTTTATACTGCACACCTGTGGTCACACTACATATTGTACAACACTTTATACTGCACACCTGTGGTCACACGACATATTGTATACAACTTTATACTGCACACCTGTGGTCACACTACATATTGTACAACACTTTATACTGCACACCTGTAGTCACACTACATATTGTACAACACTTTATACTGCACACCTGTAGTCACACTACATATTGTACACCACTTTATACTGCACACCTGTGGTCACACTACATATTGTACAACACTTTATACTGCACACCTGTAGTCACACTACATATTGTACACCACTTTATACTGCCCCCTGTGGTCATACTACACATTGTACACCACTTTATACTGCACACCTGTGGTCACACTACATATTGTACAACACTTTATACTACCCCCTGTGGTCACACTACATATTGTACAACACTTTATACTGCACACCTGTGGTCACACTACATATTGTACAACACTTTATACTGCACACCTGTGGTAACACAACATATTGTATACAACTTTATACTGCACACCTGTGGTCACACTACATATTGTACAACACTTTATACTGCACACCTGTGGTCACACGACATATTGTATACAACTTTATACTGTCCCCTGTGGTCACACTACATATTGTTCACCACTTTATACTGCACACCTGTGGTCACACTACATATTGCATATAACTTTATACTGCACACCTGTGGTCACACTACATATTGTACACCACTTTATACTGCACACCTGTGGTCACACTACATATTGTACACCACTTTATACTGCCCCCTGTGGTCATACTACATATTGTACACCACTTTATACTGCAAACCTGTGGTCACACAACATATTGCATACAACTTTATACTGCACACCTGTGGTCACACTACATATTGTACAACACTTTATACTGCACACCTGTGGTCACACTACATATTGTACACCACTTTATGCTGCCCCCTGTGGTCACACTACATGTTGTACAACACTTTATACTGCACACCTGTGGTCGCACTACATGTTGTACAACACTTTATACTGCACACCTGTGGTCACACTACATATTGTACAACACTTTATACTGCACACCTGTAGTCACACTACATATTGTACACCACTTTATACTGCCCCCTGTGGTCACACTACATGTTGTACAACACTTTATACTGCACACCTGTGGTCACACTACATATTGTACAACACTTTATACTGCACACCTGTGGTCACACTACATATTGTACAACACTTTATACTCTACACCTGTAGTCACACTACATATTGTACACCACTTTATACTGCCCCCTGTGGTCATACTACATATTGTACAACACTTTATACTGCTCCCTGTGGTCACACTACATGTTGTACAACACTTTATACTGCACACCTGTGGTCACACTACATATTGTACACCACCTTATACTGCACACCTGTGGTCACACTACATATTGCATACAACTTTATACTGCACACCTGTGGTCACACTACATATTGTACAACACTTTATACTGCCCCCTGTGGTCACACTACATGTTGTACACCACTTTATACTGCACACCTGTGGTCAAACTACATGTTGTACAACACTTTATACTGCACACCTGTGGTCACACTACATATTGTACAACACTTTATACTGCACACCTGTAGTCACACTACATATTGTACACCACTTTATACTGCCCCCTGTGGTCACACTACATGTTGTACAACACTTTATACTGCACACCTGTGGTCACACTACATATTGTACAACACTTTATACTGCACACCTGTGGTCACACTACATATTGTACAACACTTTATACTCTACACCTGTAGTCACACTACATATTGTACACCACTTTATACTGCCCCCTGTGGTCATACTACATATTGTACACCACTTTATACTGCCCCCTGTGGTCATACTACACATTGTACAACACTTTATACTGCACACCTGTGGTCACACTACATATTGTACAACACTTTATACTGCCCCCTATGGTCACACTACATATTGTTCACCACTTTATACTGCACACCTGTGGTCACACTACATATTGTACAACAATTTATACTGCACACCTGTGGTCACACTACATGTTGTACAACACTTTATACTGCACACCTGTGGTCACACTATATATTGTTCACCACTTTATACTGCACACCTGTGGTCACACTACATATTGCATACAACTTTATACTGCACACCTGTGGTCACACTACATATTGTACACCACTTTATACTGCCCCTGTGGTCACACTACATGTTGTACAACACTTTATACTGCACACCTGTGGTCACACTACATATTGTACAACACTTTATACTGCACACCTGTGGTCACACTACATATTGTACAACACTTTATACTGCACACCTGTGGTCACACTACATATTGTACACCACTTTATACTGCACACCTGTAGTCACACTACATATTGTACACCACTTTATACTGAACCCTGTGGTCATACTACACATTGTACAACACTTTATACTGCACACCTGTGGTCACACTACATATTGTACAACACTTTATACTGCCCCCTATGGTCACACTACATATTGTTCACCACTTTATACTGCACACCTGTGGTCACACTACATATTGTACAACAATTTATACTGCCCCCTGTGGTCACACTACATATTGTACACCACTTTATCCTGCACACCTGTGGTCACACTACATATTGTACACCACTTTATCCTGCACACCTGTGGTCACACTACATATTGTACACCACTTTATACTGCACAACTGTAGTCACACTACATATTATACACCACTTTATACTGCCCCCTGTGGTCATACTACACATTGTACACCATTTTATACTGCACACCTGTGGTCACACAACATATTGTATACAACTTTATACTGCACACCTGTGGTCACACTACATATTGTTCACCACTTTATACTGCACACCTGTGGTCACACTACATATTGTACAACAATTTATACTGCCCCCTGTGGTCACACTACATGTTGTACAACACTTTATACTGCACACCTGTGGTCACACTACATATTGTTCACCACTTTATACTGCACACCTGTGGTCACACTACATATTGCATACAACTTTATACTGCACACCTGTGGTCACACTACATATTGCATACAACTTTATACTGCACACCTGTGGTCATAGTACATATTGTACACCACTTTATACTGCCCCCTGTGGTCATACTACATATTGTACACCACTTTATACTGCACACCTGTGGTCACACAACATATTGTATACAACTTTATACTGCACACCTGTGGTCACACTACATATTGTACACCACCTTATACTGCACACCTGTTGTCACACAACATATTGTACAACACTTTATACTGCACACCTGTGGTCACACTACATATTGTACAACACTTTATACTGCACACCTGTGGTGAAATTATTAAAAAGCAAGCTTACAGAGGCTTCGAGCAGCTTATAATGATGCTATGAGAGTACTACTAAAAAGATCTAGATGGTGTAGTGCAAGTGAGATGTTTTTGGCTGCAGGAGTCAGTACCTTTCAGGCTCTTATAAGAAATCTCATGTATACATTTATTTGTGGGCTCAATGACTCTGATAATGTAATCATCAAGAGTTTAACTAATATAAGATTGCCGGCAGTGGGACCACTGGTGTAGCTGCCTTCCTATAAGACACTGACTTGTTCCATCTATGTTATTTTATTGTGTTTACTCTGTGTATAGTCTGGGGTTTGTCTTTTACCTATTTGTCTTTGTCTGTTGTGGACCCTGCAATAAAGTTTTGAATTGAATTGCAGTGAACTGGTATGATGGGCTCCAGGCCCCCACCTCCCCCTTCTCTGCATCCCCTTTTCTCTTCCTCTACCTCTCTCTCCAATAGTGACTGTCAGTAATTGAATTGCTCTGTGGTCCTAAGCTTATTGCTGGGATGAGAACTGGCATCAGAGAGAAACAGAGAGACAAAGGAAACAGAGAAGAAGAGAGACAAAGGAAACAGAGAAGAAGAGAGACAACGAAAACAGACAAGAGAGACAAAGAAAACCGAGAAGAAGAGAGATCAAAGAAAACCGAGAAGAGGGACAAAGAAAACAGAGAAGAAGAGACAAAGAAAACAGAGAAGAAGAGAGATAAGAGAAAAACCGAGAAGAAGACAGACAAAGACAACCGAGAAGAAGAGAGATCAAAGAAAACCAAAGAGGGACAAAGAAAACAGAGATCAAAGAAAACAGAGAAGAAGAGAGATAAGAGAAAAACCGAGAAGAAGACAGACAAAGAAAACAGAGAAGAAGAGAGATCAAAGAAAACAAAGAAGAAGAGAGACAAAGAAAATAGAGAAGAAGAGAGATCAAAGTTAACACGGGGAACTGGTGAACATGCTGAGCTGGGAGAGGAGCTGGGAGGCGAGGTGGTGGTACTGGCCTGCTAATCTCCCTGAAATAGAAACACTCTCTTGTTTCCATTCCACAATGTTCTCCGCCCTCTTTTGAATTTCATGCTGTTACTGTCTCTTATCCAGTCAAACTCACCACCGTGGTTGTGTACCGCCCTCTGGAGGAGCTTGACACACTTGTGTCGCACTTCCCTGTTGATGACTCTGCACTTATCCTTCTCGGTGACTTCAACATCCACACTGACAAGCTAGATCCTCTTCTCTCTTTCCTCTCCTCCTTTGACCTTCAACTCTCACCCTCTCCTCCTACCCACAAGGCCGGCAACCAGATGGACCTTCTCTTTACTAGAATCTGTCCTATTTCCAATCTCTCTGTTACTCCCCCTCCAGCTCTCTGACCACTATTTCATGTCATACTCTCTCTCCCTCTCTTTACCCCCCTCAGCCCCTCCCCTACCCACATGGTTTCCACCCGTAGACACCTCCGCTCTCTCTCTGCCAGTGATCTTTCTTCCTCTGTTACCTCTACCCTCCCTACACCTGAATATTTCTCTCTCCTACCCCCTGACACTGCTACTGATCTTCTTCTCTCTACCCTCTCCTCTTCTCTGGACAATCTCTGTCCCCTCACCTCCAGGCCTGCACGCCCAACTCCACCTGCCCCTTGGCTGTCTGACTCAGTACGTACTGACAGGCGGAGCCTGAGAGTGGCAGAGCGCAAATGGAGAAAAGGCAAACTCTCAGAGGACCTTCTCAACTTCCAGTCTCTTCTTTCCACTTCCTCCTCCTCCCTTTCTGCTGCTAAAGCTGTGATCTATCGCTCTGCTTCTAATCCTAAGAAACTCTTTGAAACCTTCTCTACACTTCTTCAACCCCCACCTCCTCCTCCTACTTCCTCCCTTCTCCCTGATAACTTCGCTAACTTCTTTGACAAGAAGGTAAACGACGGCAGATCCTCATTTTCTCATCACCCAGTTAGTGCTCCTTGCACTAACCCACCCTCTGCACCCTCCCTCACCTCTCCACGTCCCACCCTATCCCACCTCACTCCCCTCTCCCCCGACGAGGTCCTCAACCTCATCACATCCAGTCGCCCCACCACATGCTCCCTTGACCCGGTCCCCTCCCCTCTTCTTCAGTCTATAGCACCTGAACTCCTTCCCTTTCTAACCCACCTCCTCAACACCTCCCTCCAGGCAAGATGCTTTCCATCTGCCTTCAAGACTGCTAGAGTCACCCCCCTTCTCAAGAAACCATCACTTAACCCCTCTGATGTCACAAACTACAGACCGGTTTCCCTTCTACCCTTTCTATCCAAAACTTTCGAACGTGCTGTCTTTAACCAACTTTCTTTATCCCTCCACCAGAACAGCATCCTGGACCCTAACCAGTCTGGGTTCAAGGTGGGTCACTCGACAGAGACGGTTCTCCTTGCAGTGACAGAATTGCTGTTCTCTGCGAGAACAACCTCTCTCTCCTCTGTCCAGATACTCCTGGACCTGTCAGCTGCGTTCGACACAGTGAATCACCAGATCCTCCTCTCTACCCTCGAGGGGCTGGGTGTCACAGGCTCTGCACTCTCAATGTTTGCATCCTACCTGACGGGTCACTCCTACCAGGTGACATGGAGGGGATCTGTGTCGGAGCCTCGCAGACTGACTACAGGTGTCCCACAAGATTCGGTTCTGGGTCCTCTCCTTTTCTCCATGTACACGACATCCCTGGGTTCTGTTATTCGCTCGCATGACTTCTCTTATCATTGTTATGCTGATGTCACCAGCTGATCTTGTCCTTTCCTCCTCTGACACACAAGTAGAGACACGCATTGCTGCATGCTTGACTGACATCTCGGAGTGGATGGCGACACACCACCTGAAGCTCAATCTGGACAAGACAGAGCTGATGTTCCTCACGGGGAAAGGTTGCCCACACCGAGACCTGGCCATCACCATTGACAACACCGTGGTGATGCAAACTCGGACTGTGAGGAATCTGGGTGTGATCCTGGACGACCAATGGTCATTTGCTGCAAACGTTGCATCAGTTGCTCACTCCTGCAGTTTTCTCCTCTATAACATCAGGAGGATTCGCCCATTCCTCACCAACGAGACGGCACATGTGCTCATCCAGGCTCTGGTCATCTCCCAGCTGGATTACGGCAACTCCCTCCTTGCTGGTGCCCCGGCGTCGGCCACCAGACCTCTGGAGCTTGTTCAAAAAGCTGCAGCTCATCTGGTGTTAAATTGCCCTAAATTCTCCCACACAACTCCACTTCTCGTGTCCCGCCACTGGCTCCCAGTAGCTGCTTGCATCCAGTTTAAGACTCTGGTGCTAGCCTACAGGGCAGGGAAAGGAACAGCGCCTTCCTATCTCCAAGGCCATGGTCAAGCCCTACACTCCCGCCCAACCACTTCGCTCTGCTGCCTCGGGACACCTGGTTGCCCCGTCGCTCAGAGGTCCTTGCTGCCGATCGACCCGGTCACGGCTCTTTTCTGTCCTGGCCCCACAGTGGTGGACTGAACTCCCCACTGATGTCAGGACAGCGGAGTCGGAGTTACTTGTTCTTAGCACTTATTGTGTTCACTTTTTTTTTTTAAAGAAAATCTCTTTTTTGCGCATTTACTTTAGCACTGGTTTTGCTCTGAGATGCTTGTTTAGAGAGATGATGCACTCATGACCTCTGATGACTAGTAGTTCTCCTGATTTCCTATGTTAAATGATGCACTTATTGTAAGTCGCTTTGGCTAAAAGCATCGGCTAAATAACTGTAATGTAAGGACGCCCAACGAAGCCGGAGGTAACACGGGGGATTCGAACTGGCGATCCCCGTGTTGGTAGGCAATGGAATAGACTGCTACGCTACCCGGATGCCCAACATAAAAAATGTTTTAACTGTTTTAGCAATTGCATGTTATGAGAAAGCACAGGCTACTTGTGTCTAAACTAAATATAAATGAAATTTATAATGAAATGAAATGAAACATTTTATTATTGTTGGCCATTATCAACACAAACTCAGTGCAGAAGGTCGTGCTGGCAGTGTAGAAGGTCATGCTGGCAGTGTAGAAGGTCATGCTGGCAGCAGCAGCGCCGCAGCAGCTGTGCCGTCTGTGTGGACACCACATGCGTGCGAGCTGCAGACCTTAGTGGGGCTCCTGCATTTGTAACCTCCCCAGCAGCTGCTGCAGCCAAGCCCGGGCAGCAAGAGCAGAGGGACGGGGAGGAGGCAGCAGTGGACCTGCCTGTCACTGAGAGCCAGGAGGATGACAATGAAATGGAAAGTACACGACAGTACACATGGCCATTGTTACTCTAGTTAATGGTCACACCCCTATTTGCATATGAAACCGATCATTGGTTTTAGTTGTGTAGCTACTGTATTGTTTATAAGGGTGGGGGTACCTGCAGTCACTGTATTGTTTATAAGGGTGGGGACACCTGCAGTCACTGTATTGTTTATAAGGGTAGGGTACCTGCAGTCACTGTATTGTTTATAAGGGTGGGGTACCTGCAGTCACTGTATTGTTTATAAGGGTGGGGTACCTGCAGTCACTGTATTGTTTATAAGGGTGGGGTACCTGCAGTCACTGTATTGTTTATAAGGGTGGGGTACCTGCAGTCACCGTATTGTTTATAAGGGTGGGGACACCTGCAGTCACCGTATTGTTTATAAGGGTGGGGGCACCTGCAGTCAGGTGAGACTGAAGAGGTCACTCAGATGATGACGAGATGTTTCTGTTAATAAACTTGGAGTCCAGATGAACTGATTCAACCTTCTTTGAGAACCAGACACAAGAACACTTTCTTTCCACAGGTCATCACTCTGATGAACATTTAACATTGTCATAATAAATCTCAGCACACTGTATATACTGTACATTGTACGTACACATTCTTTCATGTCCACCTGCCTCATGTATACACGTAACCTGCTAACGTCTTTATTCCAGCCTTCCTGTTTCACTTGTATGGAAACTGATGGCTGTTTTATATTGGTGGATGCTGAACACAGGCACACAGCCAGCGGCGTCATAGTGGGGGGGGAAGGGGAAGGACCTATCAGGATGAAGGGGGGGGGGCTTGGGAAGCCTGGAATTAAGTTTGTTTTGGTTTGCACATTTTTATTTCTGACTAATTAGAGTCATAAGTTCAGTTAAAATTGGCTCAATACATCAGTTGAGGGACGTAAAAGAAAATAGTGGAGGCTCTCTGATACCCCTCTCACCCCTCTCTGATGCCCCTCTCACCCCTCTCTGATGCCCCTCTCACCCCTCTCTGAGGCCCCTCTCACCCCTTACAAAAGGTGCAAATTGATTTAGTTCACATCATGGGTGTCAACATCAGCACCCTAAGATGCATCAAAGTTTGAAGTGATACTGTAAATTTTTTTCAATCACTGCAAGATAGTTAAGTTAGGCTAAGTTAGGGTAAGTTAGGGTAGTTAGGGTAAATTAGGCTAAGTTAGGGTAGTTAGGGTAAATTAGGTTAAGTTAGGCTAAAATAGATTAATGTACTGTGAGTGTGAATAATACACAGTATGCTAGAACTCAAAAAAGTGATGCGTTAGAGACAAAAGAGGAAAGGGGCCCACAGAGACTGCTTACATACCGGGCCCAGCATTTTGTGCTACAGCCCTGCACACAGCAGTGTTCAACTGTGAAACCCTCCATCCATCCATCCATCCATCCATCCATCCATCATCCTGCTCTCAGGGTGGCGGGGATGTTGGAGCCCATCCCAGCAGTCATTGGGTGGAAGGCGGGGAGACACCTTGCTTTGGACTGTGGGAGGAAACCGGAGCACCCGGAGGAAACCCACGCAGACATGGGGAGAACATGCAAACTCCACACAGAGGACGACCCGGGACGACCCCCAAGGCTAGACTACCCCGGGGCTCGAACCCAGGACCTTCTTGCTGTGAGGCAACAGCGCTAACCACTGCGCCACCGTGCTGCTAGGTTCAAATACAAACTCAACAAATAAACTGGGTAGAAATTACTTACAGTAACTTTAAGTGGCCATTAGAGTTGGCCATGTGAGTATTTTCCTGTGTGTGGTACGTTTATGTGTGTCTCTGTGTGTATGCACACACATAGCAGCCAGGCAGTTGTTGTTAGGCTGAACACACACACACACACACACACAAACACAAACACACACACACACACACACACACACACACACACACACTAATAGTGACTAAATCAAATCAATTAATTAACAGAAGGAAGCCTCATGTGGGATTAAAATAACCTCTTATGTCCCTTGTTAACAACACCCTCTGAGAGTGAGTGTGTGTTAATTAATAATCTTATTTGTTACAGCTGTGTTTATCCTGCTATGCTTACACCACAGAGTACCAAGACCAGTCTGGCATGTTTTTAACCTTTACGTGGTAACCTGCAGATATCACCACCCTCCTCTCCTAGTCCAATAGGCTTTCGGTTGCGCATGTTTGTTTAAAGCAGGGGGCGCTACTCCACATGCAGTTCTGTGGTTCTCTGCTAACTGGAGATTTTGTGCCTTTCCATTGTCAAGATGCATTGATCATCTGCAAAGCCACGATGTCCCCCGGTCCATAACACCAGTCAATGGATGAATACAGCTAGGACTACTGCTACCCATAGGAGTAGCAGGAGTTATTATGGAGGTTTACTCCTCTAGACCCTCCGTGTTCTGCTCTGTTGTCTCCTGACAATGTTAACAGGAGTACCACAAGGAGTGTGTGACTCTTCACCACGCACGGACGGTCATTCATCATGGAGAGGCTATTTAGCGCTTCACATGATGCTGGGGTGTATGAAGACCAGTCTAGGTAGGCCATGAAAGGCCATCTAGGAAAGGTACTACTCCTGTACTTAACCCCTTATACCAGCAACCTCACTAACATGGTTCAGGGTTTAAGTAACTCTTTAAAGGGAAGGAAAAGAGGGGATTTGAATAGCTAATTCAACACTAGCCATGGCCATACCTGCTGATAATATAGTTCTCCTAATCCCACAAATGTGTCTAAGGTGCACCATGCACCTCCTGCCACGAAATGACCAAAAATGGGCCCCGCCGGGCGGGTCCTGTGTACACCGAGCCACGTGCTGCAGACTGTGATTTAAGCTCTGCGCCGTAAGTTAGTGGCTGGCAGCGATCTTGCAATTTGCCAAATTGGCTATTGGTCATAGAAAACAGTGGAGTTGAGGAGAGACAGAGGTAAAGAGACACTTTTAACACCGCCACAGTGTCATCCTTTGAGACAAGTTAAATAGAAAAGCAGAGGAGGGGCGAAGGAGGAGAAAAAGAGATGAACCATGACACGCCGTCGTGCTTGACAAGAGCCTTGCGCCGCTGGCAAGGTGAGGAGACAGGAGTGGAAGTGAGCAGACAGGAGTGGAAGACAGGAGAAAGGAGTGGAGGGGGACAGACAGGATTGGAGGTGAGGAGACAGGAGTGGAGGAGAAGAGACATGAGTGAAGGAGAAGAGACGGAGTGGAGGACAAGAGACAAGAGTGGAGATGAGGGAACAGGAGTAGAGGACAAGAGACAGGAGTGGAGGAGAGGAGACAGGAGTGGAGGTGAAGAGACAGGAGTGGAGATGAGGGAACAGGAGTGGAGGAGAAGAGACAGGAGTGGAGGAGAGGAGACAGGAGTGGAGGTGAAGAGACGGAGTGCAGGAGAAGAGAGGATTGGAGGTGAGGAGACAGGAGTGGAGGAGAGGAGACAGGAGCGGAGGAGAAGAGACGAGTGAAGGACAAGAGACAGGAGTGGAGGTGAGGGAACAGGAGTGGAGGAGAAGAGACAGGAGTGGAGGAGAGGACACGAGTGGAGGTGAGGGGATAGGAGTGGAGGAGGAGAGGAGACAGGAGAGGAGGTGAGGAGACATGAGTGGAGGAGAGTAACAGAGTGTTAGGCTCTGATGGGGTCTGCTTCTCTGGTGGAGGAGGAGAGGAGGGATGAAGGACAAGAAGAGGAGAAGAGGGGACAAGGGGATCGGTGGAGGGGCTGAATAGAGGAGAGTTTCTGGGCATAAAAAATGGTGTGAAAGAGGAGTTGAGAATAAAAGGAAGACACGATGTGGAGGGTGGGGAAGAGGTATAAGTGAAGAGATGGATTCACATCTAATCATGCTTTGACTAATCTGAAGATTTACTGTAAGATGTTCTACACTGTCGTCCAGTGTCTGTCTGTGCTATGTATCCACTGTACCGCGTGTTCATGTGCAGGCTACAGTAACAGTAATGTGTTCATATGCAGGATACAGTAACAGTAATGTGTTCATGTGTAGGTTACAGTAACAGTAATGTGTTCATGTGCAGGATAGAGTGATAGTAATGTGTCCATGTGCATGTTACAGTAACAGTAATGTGTTCATGTGCAGGATACAGTAACAGTAATGTGTTCATGTGCAGGATACAGTGATAGTAATGTGTCCATGTTCATGTTACAGTAACAGTAATGTGTTCATGTGCAGGATACAGTAACAGTAATGTGTTCATGTGCAGGATACAGTGATAGTAATGTGTCCATGTTCATGTTACAGTAACAGTAATGTGTTCATGTGCAGGATACAGTAACAGTAATGTGTTCAGATGCAGGCTACAGTAACAGCAATGTGTTCATGTGTAGGTTACAGTAACAGTAATGTGTTCATGTGCAGGATATAGTGACAGTAATGTGTTCATATGCATGTTACAGTAACAGTAATGTGTTCATGTGTAGGTTACAGTAACAGTAATGTGTTCATGTGCAGGATACAGTGACAGTAATGTGTTCATATGCATGTTACAGTAACAGTAATGTGTTCTTGTGCAGGTTACAGTAACAGTAATGTGTTAATGTGTAGGGTACAGTAACAGTAATGTGTTCATGTGCAGGATACAGTGGCAGTAATGTGTTCATGTGCAGGATACAGTGACAATAATGTGTTCATGTGCAGGTTACAGTAACAGTAATGTGTTCATGTGCATGTTACAGTAACAGTAATGTGTTCATGTGCAGGATACAGTGACAGTAATGTGTCCATGTGCATGTTACAGTAACAGTAATGTGTTCATGTGCAGGATACAGTAACAGTAATGTGTTCATGTGCAGGATACAGTGATAGTAATGTGTCCATGTTCATGTTACAGTAACAGTAATGTGTTCATGTGCAGGATACAGTAACAGTAATGTGTTCAGATGCAGGCTACAGTAACAGCAATGTGTTCATGTGTAGGTTACAGTAACAGTAATGTGTTCATGTGCAGGATATAGTGACAGTAATGTGTTCATATGCATGTTACAGTAACAGTAATGTGTTCATGTGTAGGTTACAGTAACAGTAATGTGTTCATGTGCAGGATACAGTGACAGTAATGTGTTCATATGCATGTTACAGTAACAGTAATGTGTTCTTGTGCAGGTTACAGTAACAGTAATGTGTTAATGTGTAGGGTACAGTAACAGTAATGTGTTCATGTGCAGGATACAGTGGCAGTAATGTGTTCATGTGCAGGATACAGTGACAATAATGTGTTCATGTGCAGGTTACAGTAACAGTAATGTGTTCATGTGCATGTTACAGTAACAGTAATGTGTTCATGTGCAGGATACAGTGACAGTAATGTGTCCATGTGCATGTTACAGTAACAGTAATGTGTTCATGTGCATGTTAAAGTAACAGTAATGTGTTCATGTGCAGGGTATTGTAACAGTAATGTGTTCATGTGCAGGATACAGTAACAGTAATGTGTTCATGTGCAGGATACAGTAACAGTAATGTGCTCATGTGCAGGATACAGTAACAGTAATGTGTTCATGTGCAGGATACAGTAACAGTAGTGTGTTCATTTGCAGGATAAAGCAACAGTAATGTGTTCTTGTGCAGGTTACAGTAACAGTAGTGTGTTCATTTGCAGGATAAAGCAACAGTAATGTGTTCATGTGCAGGATACAGTAACAGTAGTGTGTTCATGTGCAGGATAAAGCAACAGTAATGTGTTCATGTACAGGATACAGTAGCAGTAATGTGTTCATGTGTTGGATACAGTAACAGTAGTGTGTTCATGTGCAGGATACAGTAACAGTAGTGTGTTCATTTGCAGGATACAGTAACAGTAATGTGTTCTTGTGCAGGATACAGTAACAGTAATGTGTTCTTGTGCAGGATACAGTAACAGTAATGTGTTCATGTGCAGGATACAGTAACAGTAATGTGTTCATGTGCAGGATACAGTAACAGTAATGTGTTCTTGTGCAGGTTACAGTAACAGTAATGTGTTCATGTGCAGGATACAGTGGCAGTAATGTGTTCTTGTGCAGGTTACAATAACAGTAATGTGTTCATGTGCAGGATACAGTAACAGTAATGTGTTCATGTGCAGGTTACAGTAACAGTAATGTGTTCATGTGCAGGATACAGTAACAGTAATGTGTTCTTGTGCAGGATACAGTAACAGTAATGTGTTCTTGTGCAGGTTACAATAACAGTAATGTGTTCATGTGCAGGTTACAGTAACAGTAATGTGTTCATGTGCAGGATACAGTAACAGTAATGTGTTCATGTGCAGGATACAGTAACAGTAATGTGTTCTTGTGCAGGATACAGTAACAGTAATGTGTTCTTGTGCAGGTTACAATAACAGTAATGTGTTCATGTGCAGGTTACAGTAACAGTAATGTGTTCATGTGCAGGATACAGTAACAGTAATGTGTTCATGTGCAGGATACAGTAACAGTAATGTGCTCATGTGCAGGATACAGTAACAGTAGTGTGTTCATTTGCAGGTTACAGTAACAGTAATGTGCTCATGTGCAGGATACAGTAACAGTAATGTGTTCATTTGCAGGATACAGTAACAGTAATGTGTTCATGTGCAGGATACAGTAACAGTAATGTGTTCATTTGCAGGATACAGTAACAGTAATGTGTTCATGTGCAGGTTACAGTAACAGTAATGTGTTCATGTGCAGGGTAGAGTAACGATCGCATGAATGAATGGAGTTACTTTAGTGACGTTTCTTTGGCAGCCATCATTGTCAGTGATGATACGAACCACTTGATATCACACACACACACATACACACACACACACACACACACAAACACACACACACAAAAGCAATTTTATGTTAAGGGGATGTTAATGTCATTTACTAATTCATAACATGTGTGGTAGGGCTCAATGGATTGGAGCCTAATGGACGGTCAGATCTATCACCTAAATACTCAATATGTATGAACAATGCAATATCCATACACACACACTCACACAATACACACACACAAACACACACATGCTTGTAGACACACACTTCAGCTGCACACAACCCAGAGAGTCCCTGATGCAGTCACGCTATTCAGGGACATTTACAAATGTTAACTAATGTCACTGGTGTTTTCATTATCATAATGTTACGTACTACTGCATGACAAGACATTTACACACACACACACACACACACACACACACACACACACACACACACACACACACACACACACACACACAAGGACAAAGAGGACAAAGCAGAAAGAGAGGACACTGCTGTCGGCTGTAATCTGTCATTTACATATCCATGGAGTACTGAGTGTGTTTGTGTGCGTGTGTGTGTGTGTGCGTCCGTGTGTGTATTTGTTGAGACCCTCTGCAGGGACCTCAGGGGTTTCGGGCGTGTCCCTGGTTTGCATGTTTCTCTAACAGTTGTAGTACAGACGCCTGTGGAGGTTTTGGTGTCGTTGGTCTCATGTGAGTCCTGTGGATCGGACCAGAACCTCGTTACGTCAGGAGAGACCACGTTACAGTACTGACATCATTGGCAGCAGCTTGGGTCGATCCCTCACTGTAAATTAGTCCCTGCACCACATGTGTGGTTTCTTACAGCTATTCAGCTTTACATGAAACAAATCTGTCCTTTTCTGAGACACGGTTTCACAGTTTAGGATGAAGAAGTTCACAACCTCTTCTGGACCTGGTGTTTTCAGGTGTCATGTCCACTTTGGTTTTCACCCTGGCAGTCTGAGTCTGCCTCGTTTCATTACATGTTTTTGGCTGGCCCCATGTCAGCGTACATCTTAATATTCCATATTTCACGTGAGTTTAAAGAGCTCATGCTTCCACACATCCTGCTCTTGCTGCACACGTCATGTGAGTGAGGTTACTGAGGTAAAGAGCCGAGTCCCACAAACTCCGCTAACTCTAGTCCTGATGCTCCGTAATCCAGGGGAGGAAGTCACAGAAAGTTCTGTTGTTGACAGTAACTTTCTGTGACTGACAACTTTAACTTCCGCTTCAGGTGTGGAATGATGGCGCCGCAAATTCACATTTGCGGCGGCCTCACCCAGTACCGTCCATGAGGTGTCTTTGTCCACGTCTATGTCTAAGTTTGTCTTCGTTCGTTGGCTGGGAGGGCTTGGTCTGCTACGCTGTGGGCCCAGGGACCACGGCCTTGCCCGGAGCTGCACCCGGGCAGGTAACACCGAGGGCGGTCTGACAGGACATGGAAGCGGGGCAAGCTAAGCTAAGGGCTAGCCCATGCAGACCGGCAGTTCCAATAACACCGCGGGTGGTCTGGCGGAGGCCTCACCTGGCGTTGACTGTGGTGTTTTTGACGTGGTCGTGAGGAGTGTGGGGAGGTGTATCGAGGGTGTCTGGCTGGGGGAGCTGGCGCTGGATCAACTGGGAGAGCTTGGTGTGCTTCGTCCGGTGGGCCCGGGGACCACGGCCCCTGCCTGGAGCTGCGCCTGAGGAGGAAACACGGAGGCCGGTCTGACAAGACGTGTAATCGGGGCAGGCTAAGCTAACTGCTAGCCCATGCAGACCGGCGGTTCCGACAGTCATCCTGGCTGGCGTTGTTCCCTCGGACAGTGATTTTTTTTGGGGGGGGGGGGGTTGGATGTGTGTGTTAGTTTGAGTGTACGTGTTCTGATTCCTGATTAGTCAATCTAACTGATTTCCAATGAAGTCAAACGTTTTAAAGTGGCGTGTGCAGTGTTGAAGCAGAGCTGTAAGTTACCACAAGACCGGTGCTGTGACTGCGTCCTCTCCTCATTGTGTCTGATGAAAAGGACACTGCGTGCTCCTGAAAGCTCTGGGAGGTGAGCAGGGTTCGATGCTCCGAGTACTGGATGCTAAAAATATTTCTGCCTTTAGCGAAAAGAGTCAAAGGTGGGCAGTTGCCCTGGTAGTGAGAGAGACCAGTCACAGAGGGGTCATCCATGCTAGTCTAACAGCAGGGCTGCACATCCATGCAATGTGCGCCCTGTGAAGTGCCTTCGTGGAAGCCCTTCAGTAACAAACCTTCCCGACTGTCAGTGTCACTCTTGATGACAGTGACAACTGAATGTTAACATGTGAAATGTAGGAGTGTCCGGCTGGCGTAGCGGTCTATTTTGTTGCCTTCCAACATGATCCCAGGATCCCAGTTGGTCGGGCATCCCTACAGACACAATTGGCCGTGTCTGTGGGTGGGAAGCCGGATGTGGGTATGTGTCCCGGTCACTGCACTAGCGCCTCCTCTGGTCGGTCGGCTTGCCTGTTCGGGGGGGGGGGCGAGCTGGGGGGAATAGCGTGATCCTCCCACGCGCTACGTCCTCCTGGTGAAACTCCTCACTGTCAGGTGAAAAGAAGCGGCTGGTGACTCCACATGTATCAGAGGAGGCATGTGGTAGTCTGCAGCCCTCCCTGGACCGGGATAAGGGGTGGAGCAGAGACCAGGACGGCACGGAATAGTGGGGTAATTGGCCAAGTACAACACCCCCCCCCCCCAAAAAAAGTGAAATGTAAAACCTAGTCAAAGCAGCCATTCAGAGCTGCTAAGTTCACAACAGGTAGCCAGCAGGGTTGTGTACTGGGGAGAATGTGGCGGTACGATACGTATCACGATACAGGGTTACGATGCGATATATCACCATATATTGTGACGCTGCAAGAAATACCATATGTTGTGGTTTCGTAGGCCTGTGTTCTTTGTGTTATGCTACTGCCTGTCTCAGTTTACGTTGTTGGGTTGGAGTGGAAGAGTCACATGGCTGAAGATAGATTACAACACTGCTGTGTAGCGGTGGTGGGGTTACACACAACACAACATGTTTGTCATTAACCTTTACGTGTAAAGAACTAAAAACCGATATAGCAGTTTTGAGAATCGATACAGTACCACACAAGATAATATCGCGATACTCGAGTGTATCGATATTTTCTTACACCCCTAGTCCCCAGCATGAAGAAGGTGAGAGGTGTGGTGTGGTTTGGGTATTAGTTTAGAGCCTGCGCCATCATTTTCCACGGAGGGCTACATTAGAATATATCTTTACCATTGCGGGCCAGAATCATATTACAGGATATTGGATCATGTGTATGACTGTGTTGACAGATATAGCTACTGTAAATCATGTCCAGATATGCTACCCATTTTACCTTTTTAATGTGCACAGAAATAAACCACATCCATGCTCTCCTTTTGCTACGTATTTCTATTATTAAACCTGCAATGAACTTCACGGGGGGAAAAACTGCACTGTGCATTCAGCACCACGGACAGAACTCTTGTTAACGGGTATGCACAGGGGGGGGGGGGAGAGAGAGAGGATTAGACTCGTTTATTTATGTAATAAAAGCATTTCAAAAGCGAGAGAGTGAGAGAGAGAGAGAGAGAGAGAGAGCGAGTGCTCAACATTACCTCTAAGCTACTACACCAGTGTGAGGAGTGAGGTCTCTGAGGGGCATTGAACAGTGACTTCAGGTATTGTCTCTGATGTCACTATGTGCAGAATCACTGAAAGGTGAGAGTCAGTAGAAGATGATCTTTGCCTTGACTTGTTATTTCATCTCTGAAAATGTCTGTTCACATCCATAGGTTGACCCAAACAGAACAAACATCTTGTCAACATGACTCCTCGTCTTTGGAAAGTTATGTTCATCATGAGACGTAGACAGAACCTCATTAGTGACATGGCTTAGAATAGTTCTCCCATCACTGCACCAGACTGGAGATCGATAAGCTCGAGCTGCAGGTCAGTGGGAGTTTTATCCACATGGAAGGTGAAAGGAAAGGAAACCAACAGCAGGTCCTTTTCCAACACTTTGAAATCCTCAAAACGATGAGAAAACTCACCGTTCAAAGCAGCAGCAGCAGCAGCAGCAGCCAGCCAGCCAGCTAGCAGCAGCAGCAGCAGCAGCCAGCCAGCTAGCAGCAGCAGCCAGCCAGCTAGCAGCAGCAGCAGCAGTCAGCTAGCAGCAGCAGCAGCCAGCCAGCTAGCAGCAGCAGCAGCCATCCAGCAGCAGCAGCAGCAGCAGCAGCAGCAGCAGTCAGCTAGCAGCAGCAGCCAGCTAGCAACAGCAGCAGCAGCAGCAGCCAGCCAGCTAGCAGCAGCAGCCAGCCAGCTAGCAGCAGCAGCAGTCAGCCAGCAGCAGCAGCAGCAGCAGCAGCACTCGTAGTGTTGGAAGCTGGGTGAGATCGTTGGCTTCTACTTGGTGGGTCAGGAGAAGTAATTTTCCCCTGAAGGCCTTGACCAGGCTGAAAATCTGATGTGCAAAAAAGCCCTTGCCTTGAAGTATGGAATTCACCTCATTCTTGAGGGCCACGATGTCCACGGTGAAGGGAACATCCGCCAACCATTCTTTAACTTGCAGTTGAGAGAAGTCCACATATTTTCCTTTCATTTGTAAAAACTCAGCAATCTCCGACTTCAAGTCCCACACCCTTTTAATCACCTTGCCCAAACTCCGCCATCTCACGTTTGTGTGGTAGGATCCACATGACCCGACTCTGTCTCTTCACACAGTGAGACAAACTGCCTGTGGTTTAAACAGTTTGCTTTTATGAAGTTCACCACTTTACTGACTGTATCCACAACGTGCCTCATTTCCAGAGCACATTTCCAGGACAACTCTTGATGAATAATGGAATGTAGGAAAATAATTGTCTGATCTGGGTTCAGCTCAGCTACTTGATCCTGTACGCTTTTCAAAAGGCTGACATCTTTTCCTGTGAAGTTTGGGCAACCATTAGTCATCACACCGGATAGCCTTTCAAAACCCAGCCCCAGCTTTGCCACTCTTATTAACCAATATCTTTCCCTGTGGTTGTGCTCTTCCTTGACTGCACTGAGGCAAGCTCCTCTGTAAGGTCAGTCTGGGGTGATGCCTCGTAAGAACATCCATGATGACTGTCCCGTGTCTCGCGCACCCCTGCTCTCATCCAGGGCCAAGGAGAAACGGGTGAAAGCCTTCACCTTGTCTTTCTACTGTTGTTCCACGTGCTCGGCCATGTCCTCAACATGCCGCATCACTGCTCATCTTGACAGGGAAACATTCTCAAACAGCTCTTTCTTGTCGGGGCAAAGTATTGCTGCAGAGTCAATTAAACATCCTAATGAAGTCACCCTCAGGGAAGGACTTGCTATGTTTAGCATCTTTGTGAGACAGTACACAACTAGCCTTCACAATTCCGTCGTTTGCTGAACGCAGTTTTGTGAAAAGTCCTTGCTGATTTTGCATCTGAGAAAGAAAGTCCCTCGATGCCCTTGTCCTCTGCTCAGAAGACGTATTCCTGTGCTTCTCTGCATGCTTTGTCTGGAAGTATCGGGACAAGTTGTAGTCTTTCAGGACAGCGATGCTCTCTCTGCACACTAATCACACAGCTTTCTCTGATACCTCAATGAAGAAACATTTTGATGTCCACTCTTTCCGGAACACCCTACAGTCCTTGTCTACTTTCCCTTTCTTTGAAATCTTTGAAAAATTTGTTTTTGTGCAATTTCTAGCTAGCTACCATTTGTAACGGTGACGTGTGTGTTCGGCCTGTCCTCCTGCAGCTGGTATTTATACATGCTTTTAAAATAAGTGTCCCAAAAGCGGTAGGAGTTATTCTTGGTGTTAGCTCAGCATCATTGCGCGGGCTGTATTGAATCAGGTGGCGGACTGTATATGGCCCCCGGGCCAGCCTTTACCCAGGCTGGTTTAGGGGCAGGGGGAGTTAGGGGTGTTTCGTCTTGGCCCATCACAGACAACCATGTGCCATGGAGTGCTGAGAGTATGCAGCTTTTGTTTCCAACCAATCAAAACAACAGATTTCACTGATGGCACACATTTAACATGACATGACAGAGTCATGTGTAACATCACCCTGTACGGCGACTATATAGTGGTACAGGATATTGTTGGTTTAATGTTGGAAATGTGTGTGTGTGTGTGTGTGTGTGTGTGCGCGCATGTTGCGTGTCTTTGTGGGCTGCATGTAAAAAGCTGAATGCTGCAAAGTTTCTTTGCGTCCCTGAGTCTGCACTAAATTAGAACAGAATTGACAAACAGGGAGATGGAGCAACACCATGAGGTAAAGGACACACACGCACGTGCACGCACGCACGCACGCACGCACACACACACTGAATTGGGATAAGCACTTAAACAGATAGTGTCAGAGAGAGAGATGGCCTGAAGATGGCGGTATATTGAAAACAAAGTACAACATTTAAAAAAAATACACATTTTGAAGAAGAGATGAACAAAAAGATGTGTTGTGTTCGCACAATGTGATGTTTTAGTCATGAACAGCCCACCAGCTGGCAAGAAATTCGTAGCAATTCAACAGCAAACAGGGACTACAACTTGCAGAAATGAGCTACTGTACTTTATAATGCTGTTCTAAGATGTGGACTTTCAGCGAGGCTTGTAAGTTGCATACAGGCAGAACAGGTCCAGAACAGGTTCAGAACAGGCTCAGAACAGGTCCAGAACAGGTTCAGTATGGTGGCCTGTTTTCTGCAAGTTGTAGTTCCGGTATTTAACTGTACAATGTTAGTTGTACAAAGAGAAGTACAGTTGTATGAATCTTTGTTTTCTCCTCAAAACTGTATAAGAAAGCTTCCTGCACACACACATGAAACACACGTGAGAAGCAGACAGGAGGAGAGAGGAGAGATGATGACACGAGAGGGGAGGAGAGCAGGGATACGACAAGCGAGGGGAGTTGCGATGTGGTCCCTAATTAATGTACTGTACAGATGTGTGAAGAGCAGCAGTGGAGACCAATAGAAAACGTGAGGCAGGAAGTGACTAGAGAATAGAGAGGGGGAGCGAGGTCCCCCTGTGTGTGGTTAAACCTGCTCCCAAATCAACAGGCCTGTCAAAAAAAACACAAAAATGTTTTGCAACATAAATAATAATAATAATAAAACAGAACTTCCCTTTTACAAGGAGGGTGAGGGTCACTGTGAAGGTGGTTTTAGAAAACTGTGGACATCTCTACATTTTGAAGGAGATGGATTTTGTCAAAGGAAGTTTATCTATAAAGGAGTGTTTGGAAGAGTGTAGGACAGGGAGCTGTCTGCAGGGTGTAGGTTGTATATTTGTCTGCAGGGTGTAGGTTGTATATTTGTCTGCAGGGTGTAGATTGTATATTTGTCTGCAGGGTGTAGGTTGTATAGTTGTCTGCAGGGTGTAGGTTGTATATTTGTCTGCAGGGTGTAGGTTGTATGTTTGTCTGCAGGTTGTAAGTTGTATATTTGTCTGTAGGGTGTAGGTTGTATATTTGTCTGCAGGGTGTAGGTTGTATATTTGTCTGCAGGGTGTAGGTTGTATGTTTGTCTGCAGGGTGTAGATTGTATATTTGTCTGCAGGGTGTAGGTTGTATAGTTGTCTGCAGGGTGTAGGTTGTATATTTGTCTGCAGGGTGTAGGTTGTATGTTTGTCTGCAGGTTGTAAGTTGTATATTTGTCTGTAGGGTGTAGGTTGTATATTTGTCTGCAGGGTGTAGGTTGTATATTTGTCTGCAGGGTGTAGGTTGTATAGTTGTCTGCAGGGTGTAGGTTGTATATTTGGTTCATGAAGAAAGAGAAAGTAGGTATGGCCTCAGCTCACACATACTATCCTACCAGCTCCCCCTATGCTGTTATAGTACTGTGTGTTGACATACAACTTAAAATTCCATTTTAATCAGATTAATCAGAGTAATCAGATGAAGGCAGTAATTTGAATAATACAACTGTAACGACATCAAGCAAACGATCTTCATCACATTAAATTAAGGTCTAAATTGAGGGAAGCATAATGTGATTAACGTAGGTGGATTTTTCATCGTGTGCTTAATGTACCGTGCTTTGTGTACACCGTAACTGGGGTTCTTCCACAGAGCTGGTTTGTGCATGGAAACGGTTGAGATGCCCTCGGCATTCCCACTTCCAGCAGTCCAGAGAAACAGGACGCCACGGCGAGCAGAAGTGAACAGCCACATTTCTATACAGTCAGGCTGAACCAAAGATCAGTCAAACTACATAAAATGAAGGCGCGTAATATCTTGAAGGTTTTTGGATGGATGAAAGAACAGAAAAGGAGAAATTTTCCGAAAAATTCTCAAACATCATGTTGGAAGTGGGAATCCTATGGAAGGTAACTTCCCTTCCATAGTCTGATTATCCAACAGGTCTTGTAAACTTGGATCATTGAAGATCGAATTACGCAAACTTGGATAGACGCCTTAGTTGCACTACTACCTTAATTTGATTATTCACCTTGATCAGAATATTGACTGCACGTAAACATAACAACTGTTAACAAGGTGGAGTCTGATAAGATGGGTGTAGTCAAAATTCCCATAAAGAATTTACTTGACTCACTGGATATATATATATATATATATATATATATATATATGGTCTGGAAAATATGTCTCTTCAACATTTCTCTATGGTGTTGAAACATTATTTTGAGTGAGCACAAGTTAGTGAAGAGCTGAGCTGAGTGTTGGGGTGCAGCAGTGCAACATGATCTGATAAGAATGTTGGGGTGTAGTGGTGTAACATGAACTGATATGAGTGTTGGAGTGCAGCAGTGTAACATGATCTGATATGAGTGTTGAGGGGTAGCGGGATAACATGATCTGATATGAGTGTTGGGGTGCAGCAGTGTAACATGAACTGATATGAGTGTTGGGGTGCAGCAGTGTAACATGATCTGATATGAGTGTTGAGGGGTAGCGGGATAACATGATCTGATATGAGTGTTGGGGTGCAGCAGTGCAACATGATCTGATATGAGTGTTGAGGGGTAGCGGGATAACATGATCTGATATGAGTGTTGGGGTGAAGCAGTGCAACATGATCTGATATGAGTGGTGGGGTGTAGTGGTGTAACATGATCTGATATGAGTGTTGGGGTGTAGTGGTGTAACATGAACTGATATTTGGGGTGTAGCAGTGTAACATGAACTGATATTTGGGGTGTAGCGGTGTAACATGAACTGATGTCTTCATAAAAAGTTACAGTCATGGTGTTGAAAGGTGAAGACGGTGTGTTGTGATGACTGAAAAGCAGTTTTGTGTGTTTTCTCGTCTGGCCGTGACATGATGTGGTTCAGCGGCTTCATGCGTGTTTAAACACAAGGCCTACATGACGGGGCAGTCTGGGGGTGAGACAGGAGCGCCTGTTTCCCTACCTGTTTAGTTTAAACACAAGGCCTACATGACGGGGCAGTCTGGGGGTGAGACAGGAGCGCCTGTTTCCCTACCTGTTTAGTTTAAACACAAGGCCTACATGACGGGGCAGTCTGGGGGTGAGACAGGAGCGCCTGTTTCCCTACCTGTTTAGTTTAAACACAAGGCCTACATGACGGGGCAGTCTGGGGGTGAGACAGGAGCGCCTGTTTCCCTACCTGTTTAGTTTAAACACAAGGCCTACATGACGGGGCAGTCTGGGGGTGAGACAGGAGCGCCTGTTTCCCTACCTGTTTAGTTTAAACACAAGGCCTACATGACGGGGCAGTCTGGGGGTGAGACAGGAGCGCCTGTTTCCCTTCCTGTTTAGTTTAAACACAAGGCCTACATGACGGGGCAGTCTGGGGTCGAGACAGGAGCGCCTGTTTCCCTACCTGTTTAGTTTAAACACAAGGCCTACATGACGGGGCAGTCTGGGGGTGAGACAGGAGCGCCTGTTTCCCTACCTGTTTAGTTTAAACACAAGGCCTACATGACGGGGCAGTCTGGGGGTGAGACAGGAGCGCCTGTTTCCCTTCCTGTTTAGTTTAAACACAAGGCCTACATGACGGGGCAGTCTGGGGGTGAGACAGGAGCGCCTGTTTCCCTACCTGTTTAGTTTAAACACAAGGCCTACATGACGGGGCAGTCTGGGGGTGAGACAGGAGCGCCTGTTTCCCTACCTGTTTAGTTTAAACACAAGGCCTACATGACGGGGCAGTCTGGGGGTGAGACAGGAGCGCCTGTTTCCCTACCTGTTTAGTTTAAACACAAGGCCTACATGACGGGGCAGTCTGGGGGTGAGACAGGAGCGCCTGTTTCCCTACTTGTTTAGTTTAAACACAAGGCCTACATGACAGGGCAGTCTGGGGGTGAGACAGGAGCGCCTGTTTCCCTACCTGTTTAGTTTAAACACAAGGCCTACATGACGGGGCAGTCTGGGGGTGAGACAGGAGCGCCTGTTTCCCTACCTGTTTAGTTTAAACACAAGGCCTACATGACGGGGCAGTCTGGGGGTGAGACAGGAGCGCCTGTTTCCCTACCTGTTTAGTTTAAACACAAGGCCTACATGACGGGGCAGTCTGGGGGTGAGACAGGAGCGCCTGTTTCCCTACCTGTTTAGTTTAAACACAAGGCCTACATGACGGGGCAGTCTGGGGGTGAGACAGGAGCGCCTGTTTCCCTACCTGTTTAGTTTAAACACAAGGCCTACATGACGGGGCAGTCTGGGGGTGAGACAGGAGCGCCTGTTTCCCTACCTGTTTAGTTTAAACACAAGGCCTACATGACGGGGCAGTCTGGGGGTGAGACAGGAGCGCCTGTTTCCCTACCTGTTTAGTTTAAACACAAGGCCTACATGACGGGGCAGTCTGGGGGTGAGACAGGAGCGCCTGTTTCCCTACCTGTTTAGTTTAAACACAAGGCCTACATGACGGGGCAGTCTGGGGGTGAGACAGGAGCGCCTGTTTCCCTACCTGTTTAGTTTAAACACAAGGCCTACATGACGGGGCAGTCTGGGGGTGAGACAGGAGCGCCTGTTTCCCTACCTGTTTAGTTTAAACACAAGGCCTACATGACGGGGCAGTCTGGGGGTGAGACAGGAGCGCCTGTTTCCCTACCTGTTTAGTTTAAACACAAGGCCTACATGACAGGGCAGTCTGGGGGTGAGACAGGAGCGCCTGTTTCCCTACCTGTTTAGTTTAAACACAAGGCCTACATGACGGGGCAGTCTGGGGGTGAGACAGGAGCGCCTGTTTCCCTACCTGTTTAGTTTAAACACAAGGCCTACATGACGGGGCAGTCTGGGGGTGAGACAGGAGCGCCTGTTTCCCTACCTGTTTAGTTTAAACACAAGGCCTACATGACGGGGCAGTCTGGGGGTGAGACAGGAGCGCCTGTTTCCCTACCTGTTTAGTTTAAACACAAGGCCTACATGACGGGGCAGTCTGGGGGTGAGACAGGAGCGCCTGTTTCCCTACCTGTTTAGTTTAAACACAAGGCCTACATGACGGGGCAGTCTGGGGGTGAGACAGGAGCGCCTGTTTCCCTACCTGTTTAGTTTAAACACAAGGCCTACATGACGGGGCAGTCTGGGGGTGAGACAGGAGCGCCTGTTTCCCTACCTGTTTAGTTTAAACACAAGGCCTACATGACAGGGCAGTCTGGGGGTGAGACAGGAGCGCCTGTTTCCCTACCTGTTTAGTTTAAACACAAGGCCTACATGACGGGGCAGTCTGGGGGTGAGACAGGAGCGCCTGTTTCCCTACCTGTTTAGTTTAAACACAAGGCCTACATGACGGGGCAGTCTGGGGGTGAGACAGGAGCGCCTGTTTCCCTACCTGTTTAGTTTAAACACAAGGCCTACATGACAGGGCAGTCTGGGGGTGAGACAGGAGCGCCTGTTTCCCTACCTGTTTAGTTTAAACACAAGGCCTACATGACGGGGCAGTCTGGGGGTGAGACAGGAGCGCCTGTTTCCCTACCTGTTTAGTTTAAACACAAGGCCTACATGACGGGGCAGTCTGGGGGTGAGACAGGAGCGCCTGTTTCCCTTCCTGTTTAGTTTAAACACAAGGCCTACATGACGGGGCAGTCTGGGGTCGAGACAGGAGCGCCTGTTTCCCTACCTGTTTAGTTTAAACACAAGGCCTACATGACGGGGCAGTCTGGGGGTGAGACAGGAGCGCCTGTTTCCCTACCTGTTTAGTTTAAACACAAGGCCTACATGACGGGGCAGTCTGGGGGTGAGACAGGAGCGCCTGTTTCCCTACCTGTTTAGTTTAAACACAAGGCCTACATGACGGGGCAGTCTGGGGGTGAGACAGGAGCGCCTGTTTCCCTACCTGTTTAGTTTAAACACAAGGCCTACATGACAGGGCAGTCTGGGGGTGAGACAGGAGCGCCTGTTTCCCTACCTGTTTAGTTTAAACACAAGGCCTACATGACGGGGCAGTCTGGGGGTGAGACAGGAGCGCCTGTTTCCCTACCTGTTTAGTTTAAACACAAGGCCTACATGACGGGGCAGTCTGGGGGTGAGACAGGAGCGCCTGTTTCCCTACCTGTTTAGTTTAAACACAAGGCCTACATGACGGGGCAGTCTGGGGGTGAGACAGGAGCGCCTGTTTCCCTACCTGTTTAGTTTAAAGACAAGGCCTACATGACGGGGCAGTCTGGGGGTGAGACAGGAGCGCCTGTTTCCCTACCTGTTTAGTTTAAACACAAGGCCTACATGACAGGGCAGCCTGTCTTCCTCCTTGTATTTCTGTGTTCTCTCCTCTAGAAGTCGTGTAAGCCGTCTACTGGCACTATCAAAGTAAAAAATACTTTGTTCTTAAAAAAAACCCAAAGTATTTTGTACATGCATTCATGAATGAAAAACTTGTGAATTTAATGGGGGGCAATTCACCACACATTCACTGTGAAGTTCCAGCTGTGTTGTCCCCACCATCACCATCCAGATGTGGCAAGGCAACAAACTGACCAGAAGAGCAGGACTTCCTCACTGCTGTGTGGCGTTTGCATTTACCCTGCTCTCTTATTTGCTGGGGAATTATCGTGCTCTGTTCTGTGACCTCATTTTGATGATGGTCTGAGGTTCAGATCTGCTGAGACTCCCCGAGACCCCCGACCGCTGATGTGTCACACCAGTGTTCCCTGAGACCCCCTACCCCTGAACATTACCGCTGATGTGTTACACCAGTGTTCCCTGAGACCCCCGACCCCTGAATATTACCGCTGATGTGTTACACCAGTGTTCCCTGAGACCCCCGACCCCTGAACAGTACCGCTGATGTGTTACACCAGTGTTCCCTGAGACCCCCGACCCCTGAACATTACCGCTGATGTGTTACACCAGTGTTCCCTGAGACCCCCGACCCCTGAACAGTACCGCTGATGTGTTACACCAGTGTTCCCTGAGACCCCCGACCCCTGAATATTACCGCTGATGTGTTACACCAGTGTTCCCTGAGACCCCCGACCCCTGAACATTACCGCTGATGTGTTACACCAGTGTTCCCTGAGACCCCCGACCCCTGAACATTACCGCTGATGTGTTACACCAGTGTTCCCTGAGACCCCCGACCCCTGAACATTACCGCTGATGTGTTACACCAGTGTTCCCTGAGACCCCCGGCCTGTGGTATCATCTTCACATCCTGCTTAACCAGCAGCTGTGGCTGAGAGTGTGTATTACCACCCCGGCTGCGTTGTGCTGTTCACTGACATTTTGTCGTGGGCTCGGGCCTGGTGATTTGGGGTACAGTGGCAGTACAGTGCATTAGCGGGCATTGTCAGAGCTGATTGGCTGTCACACCTGTCCATCCCCTTCTGCTGCGTCTCCACTGGGGGGCGTCAAGAAGAAGGTAGAAGGAGGCCTGCTTATCGTACTCCTCGCGGTCTAAGATCCTAATGGTAATGGTCTTCCTGCATGGGGCACACACACACACACACACACACACACACACACACACACACACACACACATGTGCATGCATGTATGCAAACACGCACAAACACACAAACACACAGAGGGAGGTGATGAACATGCATGGTAAACACACTCTGCTGCAGCGATACATGTGCACACAAACACACACTCACGCAAACAAACACAAACAAACATGGACGTGTGTCTGACTGGTGGTGGGTGGGATGAGGTGAAGCGACCCACACCCTGCTGCATGTTCCCCTCCACGCTGAGACCACATCAGGAAGAGAGCAGTGCTGACGGCAGTAAAGTCTCTCTGTGTGCAAGTTTGTGTGTTTACATGTGTGTGTCCGTGTGAGTTTGTGTGACTGTGTGCAGTTAAAAAGCTAAAAAAGCAAAATAAACCAAATCGTGATCATTCTAGCTCTCGTCCTTATGTGCCTCTCTGTGTCATAAACATGCTGTCCAGCAGGGGCAGTGGGTGCTCAGAGGTCACGGGGCAGAGGGTCACAGAGCCGCCAGTCCAGTGAACCCGACCTCCCCTCCCTGACCTTTGCTGTCGTTAGTCTCCACCAGGCGAGGCTCCCCGATCTCCAGGTAGAACGTTTTGTTCTTCTCGTACTCCTCGTCGTCGATGATTCGCACCTTGATGGTTTTACTGGGGAGGAGGAAGAGAAGGAGGGGCAGAGGGAGAAGGACAGAGGAGAAGGAAGAAAAGTGAGGAAATGACAGTTTGGAAGCGGAAGAACCAGAAGTTGACAGGACAGAGCAGGAAGGAAGGATTTCCCAAAAGCATCTTAAAGAAGAGATGCATTTATCATTTCATCTTTATCAGTTCGGGACGTTCACCAGTGACCAGCAAGGGGACGTGAGCTGGGACCGGCCATCAAATCCAGCTGTTCTGGTTTGGTTGTCTACATGTTGTGTAAGTTTATGTGTCCCATTATGAACTTGCAGGAACAGCACATTTCCATCAATATCACCACTTTTTTAAGACTGTTATTTACAGTCAGCATCATCTCCCACATCTAACTGGTGTGGGACCAAAACCAGACCTAGTCACTGACCGTAAAGTCTTCCTGCACTTTATTTTCTACAGCGTGGCTACAAAAACACAGCAGGGCTGTTACTGAAAATAATAATAATAAAAAAACATGTTTTTTATCCCAACCTCTGGACAAAATGTCGCTGGAAAACAATTAAAAGGAATGTATATTAGACAGAAGTACTCTTACTGCTTGTGGGAAATCAGGCCCAGAACAGAGACAGCCATCACAGGCCCAGTTCACCCAGTTCACCCAGTTCACCCTGACACAAGTAGACACTGTGACCTGACTGAACCCAGAGTGAACTGCGTGCGCCCCTGTGCTCATATTGCTTGTGCTGGAGGCCCAGTAGAGTAGCTCCCAAGGTACCGTGAGACATCACAACAGCAGGACTCATTCAGGACATGAGGAGGCGTGTCTGAAAGACTGCACAGAAGTTACGTATCAGGACAACCATGAAGGTGAACCTACACACCAAACACCTAACTGACTTCTGCTGCTGAAGTTGCTTGAATTGCACAAAGTATTTTGCCCCTATTGCCTCAATGGGCATCAAGAAGCATCAACACACAAGAGCAAACACCTCACAATGGCCTGAGCTGCAGCCCAGCTGAGCAGTGTGACCCGCACCACAGTCAAACCAGCACAGAAACCAGCACAGAAATCAGTCTGCCTCGCTCTGCAGCTTGCTGGTCTGCAGCTCCAGCCAGAAGCTACAGGCCTGCTGAGCTACAACTGCAACTCCACAACAAAGCTCACACACCAACCCCCGCCTGTCTCCAGTACACCTGCACAAGCATCTCTATCACATTTAAACACCAACAGTAACACGGACGCATGGAGACACCAGCCCTGGTGGAACCACCAGCCCTGATGGAAACACTAGCCCAGGTGGAACCACCAGCCCTGATGGAAACACCAGCCCAGGTGGAACCAACAGCCCTGGTGGAACCACCAGCCCTGATGGAACCACCAGCCCTGATGGAAACACTAGCCCAGGTGGAACCAACAGCCCTGGTGGAACCACCAGCCCTGATGGAAACACCAGCCCTGATGGAAACACCAGCCCTGATGGAAACACCAGCCCTGGTGGAAACACCAGCCCAGGTGGAACCACCAGCCCTGGTGGAACCACCAGCCCAGGTGGAAACACCAGCCCAGGTGGAACCAACAGCCCTGGTGGAACCACCAGCCCTGATGGAAACACCAGCCCTGATGGAAACACCAGCCCAGGTGGAACCACCAGCCCTGATGGAAACACTAGCCCAGGTGGAACCAACAGCCCTGGTGGAACCACCAGCCCTGATGGAACCACCAGCCCTGATGGAAACACTAGCCCTGATGGAACCACCAGCCCTGATGGAAACACCAGCCATGATGGAAACACCAGCCCAGGTGGAAACACCAGCCCTGATGGAAACACCAGCCATGATGGAAACACCAGCCATGATGGAAACACCAGCCATGATGGAAACACCAGCCCTGGTGGAAACACCAGCCCAGGTGGAACCACCAGCCCTGATGGAAACACCAGCCATGATGGAAACACCAGCCCTGATGGAAACACCAGCCATGATGGAAACACCAGCCCTGGTGGAACCACCAGCCCTGATGGAAACACCAGCCCTGATGGAAACACCAGCCCTGGTGGAAACACCAGCCCTGGTGGAAACACCAGCCCTGATGGAAACACCAGCCCTGGTGGAAACACCAGCCCAGGTGGAAACACCAGCCCTGATGGAAACACCAGCCATGATGGAAACACCAGCCCTGATGGAAACACCAGCCATGATGGAAACACCAGCCCTGATGGAAACACCAGCCCTGGTGGAACCACCAGCCCTGATGGAAACACTAGCCCAGGTGGAACCACCAGCCCTGATGGAAACACCAGCCCAGGTGGAACCAACAGCCCTGGTGGAACCACCAGCCCTGATGGAACCACCAGCCCTGATGGAAACACTAGCCCAGGTGGAACCAACAGCCCTGGTGGAACCACCAGCCCTGATGGAAACACCAGCCCTGATGGAAACACCAGCCCTGATGGAAACACCAGCCCTGGTGGAAACACCAGCCCAGGTGGAACCACCAGCCCTGGTGGAACCACCAGCCCTGATGGAAACACCAGCCCAGGTGGAACCAACAGCCCTGGTGGAACCACCAGCCCTGATGGAAACACCAGCCCTGATGGAAACACCAGCCCAGGTGGAACCACCAGCCCTGATGGAAACACTAGCCCAGGTGGAACCAACAGCCCTGGTGGAACCACCAGCCCTGATGGAACCACCAGCCCTGATGGAAACACTAGCCCTGATGGAACCACCAGCCCTGATGGAAACACCAGCCATGATGGAAACACCAGCCCAGGTGGAAACACCAGCCCTGATGGAAACACCAGCCATGATGGAAACACCAGCCATGATGGAAACACCAGCCATGATGGAAACACCAGCCCTGGTGGAAACACCAGCCCAGGTGGAACCACCAGCCCTGATGGAAACACCAGCCATGATGGAAACACCAGCCCTGATGGAAACACCAGCCATGATGGAAACACCAGCCCTGGTGGAACCACCAGCCCTGATGGAAACACCAGCCCTGATGGAAACACCAGCCCTGGTGGAAACACCAGCCCTGGTGGAAACACCAGCCATGATGGAAACACCAGCCCTGGTGGAAACACCAGCCTGGCTGTTGTCACGTCACCCTCTGATTCTTCACCACTTCAACACTGCACCTGTGTGCACGAGAGTGTGTGTGTGTGTGAGTGAGTGAGTGTGTGAGTGAGTGTGTGTGTGAGTGAGTGTGTGTGTGAGTGAGTGAGTGTGTGAGTGAGTGTGTGTGTGAGTGAGTGTGTGTGTGAGTGAGTGTGTGTGTGAGTGAGTGTGTGTGTGTGTGAGTGAGTGTGTGTGTGAGCGAGC
>NC_079223.1:3058055-3090555 GCF_029633865.1 Lampris incognitus
AGACAGACAGCAGACATATACTGGGTTCCAGAGAAGCACATGTATGACGTTGCTTGTGTTTCTGTGTTGTGTTTGTGTGCACATGAGAACAATATGCAGAGGAAGTCGTAATAAAAATGCTGACGTGTGTATTCATTTGGACAAGTGACAAAAGTATGGAATACCAAATATGCAGAGTTCTGCACACCGGATGTGAAATTTACTCGCACACAAACACACACAGTCACACACAAAAGCATATATCCCAGCATGCATCACTACATTCTGTCAAACTCACACGTCCACATGTACACACGTAAGCTTACAGTAGCATCACATACACCAGCACACCCATTTTAACCTGGTAACACCTGGTAACATCTGGTAACACCTGGTAACACCTGGTAACATCTGGTAACATCTGAGACGGACCTCACCTGGGATGAACCCACCAGCCATGTGGTGAAAAAGGCACAGCAACGCCTCTTTCACCTCAGGCGACTGAAGTAGTTCGGCACGGGGTCCAGGATTCTACGGGCCTCCTACAGAGGCACCACCGAGAGCCTCCTGCCTGGGCGCACCACCGCCTGGCATGGGAGCTGTACCGCCCACAACCGCCACACACTGCAGAGGGATGTGCAGACGGCCCAGGACATCAGCGGATACGAGCTTCCCTCCATACAGGACATACACAACGGACGCTGTGTCAGCAAAGCCTGTAGGATTACCAAAGACCCCAGACCCCCCCCCCCCCCAACTATGGACTGTTCCATCAGACAAGCGGTACCACAGTCTCAAAGATCAGATGTACTTATAACTATTATACTTAACAGATCAGATGTACTTATAACGATTATACTTGACAGATCAGATGTACTTATAACTATTATAGTAAATAGATCAGATGTACTTATAACTATTATACTAAATAGATCAGATTGTACTTATAACTATTATACTTAATAGATCAGATTGTACTTATATCTATTATACTTAATAGATCAGATTGTACTTATAACTATTATACTAAATAGATCAGATTGTACTTATAACTATTATACTTAATAGATCAGATTGTACTTATATCTTTTGTATTTATAAGTATTGTACTTATAAGTACTTATACTTAATAGATCAGATTGTACTTATATCTTTTGTATTTATGAGTATTGTACTTATAAGTACTTATACTTAATAGATCAGATTGTACTTATATCTTTTGTATTTATAAGTATTGTACTTATAAGTACTTATACTTAATAGATCAGATGTACTTATAACTTATACTTAATAGATCAGATGTACTATAACTTTTGAGATTGGTTTTCTGATGTATTGTCATGTTTTTATTTTGTCTTGATTGTTCTTTGTCTGCCTGCCCAATAGTTTTCTTATGTATTGTTATGTTTTTACTTCTGTATTAACTGTTGTTTGTTTGCCTGCCCAGGGACTGCAGATGCAAATTAGGAGCCGGCTAACTCTGGTGCAATTGTAAAATTGTGCGTTGTCCCTGTCAAATACACAATAAACTAAACTAAACTAACTAAAGCCCGAAGCAGTAGGCTCCAGAACAGCTTCTTCCACCAAGCAACCTGAACAAAGAACATTAAAGACACTAAGCTTGGTGCCGGACTGATGGTACTGACCACACACACACACACACACACACACACACACACACACACACACACACACACACACACACACACACACACACACACACACACACACAATGTATCATTATTACTGCTTTCTGTTGTTTTGTTGTTATTTTGTTGGTATTGTTGCTGCAGTGTTGAGGAGCTGAAACACAAGAATGTTACTCTCTTGTACTTGTACAACGACACGTAACAAATAAAGGCTCTTGAGTCTGACTCATGGATGGCTGTGAAGGTGTGCTCCGATACTCTACTGCTTAAATACAACACTTGATAAAATCGTAAAAACTTTCATTTGTTTTCAGATGTACACTACCGTTCAAAAGTTTGGGATCACCCAAACAATTTTGTGTTTTCCATGAAAAGTCACACTTATTCACCACCATATGTTGTGAAATGAATAGAAAATAGAGTCAAGACATTGACAAGGTTAGAAATAATGATTTGTATTTGAAATAAGATTTTTTTTACATCAAACTTTGCTTTCGTCAAAGAATCCTCCATTTGCAGCAATTACAGCATTGCAGACCTTTGGCATTCTAGCTGTTAATTTGTTGAGGTAATCTGGAGAAATTGCACCCCACGCTTCCAGAAGCAGCTCCCACAAGTTGGATTGGTTGGATGGGCACTTCTTTGAGCAGATTGAGTTTCTGGAGCATCACATTTGTGGGGTCAATTAAACGCTCAAAATGGCCAGAAAAAGAGAACTTTCATCTGAAACTCGACAGTCTATTCTTGTTCTTAGAAATGAAGGCTATTCCATGCGAGAAATTGCTAAGAAATTGAAGATTTCCTACACCGGTGTGTACTACTCCCTTCAGAGGACAGCACAAACAGGCTCTAACCAGAGTAGAAAAAGAAGTGGGAGGCCGCGTTGCACAACTGAGCAAGAAGATAAGTACATTAGAGTCTCTAGTTTGAGAAACAGACGCCTCACAGGTCCCCAACTGGCATCTTCATTAAATAGTACCTGTTAGAGCCTGTTTGTGCTGTCCTCTGAAGGGAGTAGTACACACCGGTGTAGGAAATCTTCAATTTCTTAGCAATTTCTCGCATGGAATAGCCTTCATTTCTAAGAACAAGAATAGACTGTCGAGTTTCAGATGAAAGTTCTCTTTTTCTGGCCATTTTGAGCGTTTAATTGACCCCACAAATGTGATGCTCCAGAAACTCAATCTGCTCAAAGAAGTGCCCATCCAACCAATCCAACTTGTGGGAGCTGCTTCTGGAAGCGTGGGGTGCAATTTCTCCAGATTACCTCAACAAATTAACAGCTAGAATGCCAAAGGTCTGCAATGCTGTAATTGCTGCAAATGGAGGATTCTTTGACGAAAGCAAAGTTTGATGTAAAAAAAATCTTATTTCAAATACAAATCATTATTTCTAACCTTGTCAATGTCTTGACTCTATTTTCTATTCATTTCACAACATATGGTGGTGAATAAGTGTGACTTTTCATGGAAAACACAAAATTGTTTGGGTGATCCCAAACTTTTGAACGGTAGTGTATATTGTGTAAATCTGTAATCAGTCAGGAACAGGAACACTTACTTGTCACTTCAGGCACTTGTGTACATGCTGCAATGAAGCGACATGTCGTTTCCCCCAGCCCACAACAGTACAACACAAAGACAACAACACATCCAAACTGCAAGAACACACATACCCACACTACAAAAACTATAAAACACATAAATCCAACATCTCCATAAAAACAAAAAACATTCACTGTCCAAGACAGCGAACGCCAGGATGACTGCCGGTCAGCCGGTCAGCCGGTCTGCATGTGCTGGCAGTTAGCTTAGCCTGCCCCGCTTCTGCATCCAGTCAGACCGCCCTCAGTGTGTCCTCCTAGTGCGCAGCTCCAGGCAGCGCCGTGGTCCTTGTGCCCACAGGACGCGGCAGACCAAGCTCTCCCAGCTGATCCAACGCCAACTCTCCCAGCCAGACACCCCCCCCCCCCGCACTCCACACGACAACACTAAAACACAGTCAACACCAGGTGAGGCCGCCGCTAGACCACCCTCGGTGTGACCGGCACTGTCGGTTTGCATAGGCTAGTAGTTAGCTTAGCCTGCCCCGCTTCCACGTCCTGTCAGACCACCCTCGGTGTTTCCTCCTTGGGCGCAGCTCCAGGCAGGGCCGTGGTCCTTGGGCCCACAGGACGCGGCAGACCAAACTCTCCCAGCCGATCCAGCACCAGCTCTCCCAGCCATCAAATGGAAACACAAACTTAGACGCAGACGTAGACAAATTGCACAACCATCTCCCCTCACCGGTACTGGGTGAGGCCGCAGCAAACGTGAATTCGTGCAGCCATCTCCCCACACTGGAAGCCAAAGAATATTTATTTATTTTATATTCATTCAACATTTAGTTCTCAGTACTCTAATGTGCAAATTCGGAGAGACAGCTGAGAGGCAACATTTGCAAAAGTGTGACATTTACTCGTCGCTTAATACCACTTCTTTATATTTATGTGCATCCATCCATCCATCCATTAACCAAACCGCTTATCCTGCTCTCAGGGTCGCGGGGATGCTGGAGCCTATCCCAGCAGTCACTGGGCAGCAGGCGGGGGGACACCCTGGACAGGCGACCGGGCCATCACAGAAAAAGGACCAATCAAATCAAATAAAAATTAAAAATTAAAATTAGAAAAATAAAAGGACCAATTACAGCCTAAGTTTCTTTTAGCCTATTTCTCTTTCTTATTAATACAGTTATTATATGATGTATTATTTATCAAATGTTTCATGAAGCCACCCCAAATCCCATTTCTTGTATTTGCAAACTTACTCAGCTAATGCAAAATCCACTTGAAAGCATCGTAATGTATTTTTACTTTACTTCTTTGCTGCAGTCTTCACGTGGCATCGGGCCATTTGGTCATTCTGGCTACCTGCACCGTTACCCTTAAGAAGCCCCGCGTTCCTTCTGGCTTCGAGTCATCTACATTCTATGTTGACTTGCACCGTTACCCTTAAGAAGCCCCGCGTTCCTTCTGGCTTCGAGTCATCTACATTCTATATTGACTTGCACCGTTACTCTTAAGAAGCCCCGCGTTCCTTCTGGCTTCGAGTCATCTACATTCTATGTTGACTTGCACCGTTACCCTTAAGAAGCCCCGCGTTCCTTCTGGCTTCGAGTCATCTACATTCTATGTTGACTTGCACCGTTACTCTTAAGAAGCCCCGCGTTCCTTCTGGCTTCGAGTCATCTACATTCTACGTTGACTTGCACCGTTACCCTTAAGAAGCCCCGCGTTCCTTCTGGCTTCGAGTCATCTACATTCTATGTTGACTTGCACCGTTACCCGTAAGAAGCCCCGCGTTCCTTCTGGCTTCGAGTCATCTACATTCTACGTTGACTTGCACCGTTACTCTTAAGAAGCCCCGCGTTCCTTCTGGCTTCGAGTCATCTACATTCTACGTTGACTTGCACCGTTACCCTTAAGAAGCCCCGCGTTCCTTCTGGCTTCGAGTCATCTACATTCTCTGTTGACTTGCACCGTTACCCTTAAGAAGCCCCGCGTTCCTTCTGGCTTCGAGTCATCTCCATTCTATGTTGACTTGCACCGTTACTCTTAAGAAGCCCCGCGTTCCTTCTGGCTTCGAGTCATCTACATTCTACGTTGACTTGCACCGTTACCCTTAAGAAGCCCCGCGTTCCTTCTGGCTTCGAGTCATCTACATTCTACGTTGACTTGCACCGTTACTCTTAAGAAGCCCCGCGTTCCTTCTGGCTTCGGGTCATCTACATTCTACGTTGACTTGCACCGTTACCCGTAAGAAGCCCCGCGTTCCTTCTGGCTTCGAGTCATCTACATTCTATGTTGACTTGCACCGTTACCCATAAGAAGCCCCGCGTTCCTTCTGGCTTCGGGTCATCTACATTCTACGTTGACTTGCACCGTTACTCTTAAGAAGCCCCGCGTTCCTTCTGGCTTCGAGTCATCTACATTCTACGTTGACTTGCACCGTTACCCTTAAGAAGCCCCGCGTTCCTTCTGGCTTCGAGTCATCTACATTCTACGTTGACTTGCACCGTTACCCTTAAGAAGCCCCGCGTTCCTTCTGGCTTCGAGTCATCTACATTCTACGTTGACTTGCACCGTTACTCTTAAGAAGCCCCGCGTTCCTTCTGGCTTCGAGTCATCTACATTCTCTGTTGACTTGCACCGTTACTCTTAAGAAGCCCCGCGTTCCTTCTGGCTTCGAGTCATCTACATTCTACGTTGACTTGCACCGTTACTCTTAAGAAGCCCCGCGTTCCTTCTGGCTTCGGGTCATCTACATTCTACGTTGACTTGCACCGTTACTCTTAAGAAGCCCCGCGTTCCTTCTGGCTTCGGGTCATCTACATTCTACGTTGACTTGCACCGTTACCCTTAAGCCCCGCGTTCCTTCTGGCTTCGAGTCATCTACATTCTACGTTGTTTTTGGTCTTTCCTGGATGATCTAATGTCCACATGGGTAACTTACACAAACAGGGTTTATTCCGATCTGATCTGGAGTCCGTGTCATCACGGCTGTTAGTCCGCCTCCCTGCCCGTCTCCAGCGGTTACCAGTGGAATCTGTTACCAGAGCAACACCCTGCGCGTCAGTTTGCTGCGACACGTGACAATAAGGGAAACTCTTAATGTCTGGTGAAGATGCTGGCTGCTTTTTCCCTCCCCCGCAGTGTCCTCTGCTTGTCCTGTTTCTGGTTAACAACCAGAACCTGCTGTGCGCCTTGGCCAGTCTCTACATCTGTCTCTACATCATCTGTCCCCCCATCTGTCTCTAAATCATCTGTTCCACATCTGTCTCTACATTTGTCTCTATATCATCTGTCTCCACATCAGTCTCTACATCATTTGTCACTACATCATCTATCTCTACATGTCTCCACATAATCTGTTCCACATCTGTCTCTACATCACCAGTCTCTGCATCATCTGTCTCTATATCATGTCTTTACATCATCTGTCTCCACATCTGTCTACATCATCTGTCTCTACAACATGTCTCTACATGTGTATGTTCATGTGTTTGAATACATGTATGCATTTAGGTAAGTGTGTAAGGCTGAATGTATAAAAGGTGACTGTTAATTGTGTGTCACTATTGTTTTGAAGGTCACACAACAGTCTGTACTGTACTGCACTGGCAAAGTTACACAACGGTCTGTACTGTACTGTACTGGCCAAGTCACACAACGGTCTGTACTGTACTGGCCAAGTCACACAACAGTCTGTACTGTACCGCACTGGCAAAGTCACACAACAGTCTGTACTGTACCGCACTGGCAAAGTCACATAACAGTCTGTACTGTACCGCACTGGCAAAGTCACACAACGGTCTGTACTGTACTGTACTGGTCAAGTCACACAATGGTCCGTACTGTACTGGCCAAGTCACACAGCGGTCTGTACTGTACTGCACTAACAAAGTCACACAACATTCTGTACTGTACTGCACTGGCCAAGTCACACAACGATCTGTACTGTACTGTACTGGCCTTGTCACACAACGATCTGTACTGTACTGTACTGGTCAAGTCACACAACGATCTGTACTGTACTGTACTGGTCAAGTCACACAACGATCTGTACTGTACTGTACTGGCCAAGTCACACAACGATCTGTACTGTACTGCACTAACAAAGTCACACAACATTCTGTACTGTACTGCACTGCATTGGCCAAGTCACACAACATTCTGTACTGTACTGCACTAACAAAGTCACACAATGGTCTGTACTGTACTGCACTAACAAAGTCACACAACAGTCTGTACTGTGCTGCACTAACAAAGTCACACAACATTCTGTACTGTACTGCACTGCATTGGCCAAGTCACACAACAGTCTGTACTGTACTGCACTAACAAAGTCACACAACATTCTGTACTGTACTACACTAACAAAGTCACACAACATTCTGTACTGTACTGCACTAACAAAGTCACACAACAGTCTGTACTGTACTGCACTAACAAAGTCACACAACAGTCTGTACTGTACTGCACTAACAAAGTCACACAACAGTCTGTACTGTACTGCACTAACAAAGTCACACAACGGTCTGTACTGTACTACACTAACAAAGTCACACAACAGTCTGTACTGTACTGCACTAACAAAGTCACACAACAGTCTGTACTGTACTGCACTAACAAAGTCACACAACAGTCTGTACTGTACTGCACTAACAAAGTCACACAACGGTCTGTACTGTACTGCACTAACAAAGTCACACAACATTCTGTACTGTACTACATTGCAATGGCCAACTCACACAACGGTCTGTACTGTACTGTACTGGCCAAGTCACACAATGGTCTGTACTGTACTGCACTAACAAAGTCACACAACAGTCTGTACTGTACTGCACTAACAAAGTCACACAACAGTCTGTACTGTACTGCACTAACAAAGTCACACAACATTCTGTACTGTACTACACTGCACTGGCCAAGTCACACAACAGTCTGTACTGTACTGTACTGGCCAAGTCACACAACATTCTGTACTGTACTACACTGCAATGGCCAAGTCACACAACGGTCTGTACTGTACTGTACTGGCCAAGTCACACAACAGTCTGTACTGTACTGTACTGGCCAAGTCACACAACGGTCTGTACTGTACTGTACTGGCCAAGTCACACAACGGTCTGTACTGTACTGTACTGTACTGGCCAAGTCACACAACATTCTTTACTGTACTGCACTGACCAAGTCACACAACAGTCTGTACTGTACTGCACTAACAAAGTCACACAACATTCTGTACTGTACTACACTGCACTGGCCAAGTCACACAACAGTCTGTACTGTACTGTACTGGCCAAGTCACACAACATTCTGTACTGTACTACACTGCACTGGCCAAGTCACACAACATTCTTTACTGTACTGCACTGGCCAAGTCACACAACGGTCTGTACTGTACTGCACTGCACTGGCCAAGTCACACAACAGTCTGTACTGTACTGCACTAACAAAGTCACACAACATTCTGTACTGTACTACACTGCAATGGCCAAGTCACACAACGGTCTGTACTGTACTGTACTGGCCAAGTCACACAACGGTCTGTACTGTACTGTACTGTACTGGCCAAGTCACACAACGGTCTGTACTGTACTGTACTGTACTGTACTGGCCAAGTCACACAACATTCTTTACTGTACTGCACTGACCAAGTCACACAACAGTCTGTACTGTACTGCACTAACAAAGTCACACAACATTCTGTACTGTACTACACTGCATTGGCCAAGTCACACAACGGTCTGTACTGTACTGTACTGGCCAAGTCACACAACGGTCTGTACTGTACTGCACTAACAAAGTCACACAACATTCTGTACTGTACTATACTGCACTGGCCAAGTCACACAACATTCTTTACTGTACTGCACTGGCCAAGTCACACAACGGTCTGTACTGTACTGCACTGGCCAAGTCACACAACGTTCTGTACTGTACTGTACTGGCCAAGTCACACAACAGTCTGTACTGTACTGCACTGGCCAAGTCACACAACAGTCTGTACTGTACTGCACTGGCAAAGTCACACAACGGTCTGTACTGTACTGCACTGGCAAAGTCACATAACAGTCTGTACTGTACTGCACTGGCCAAGTCACACAACGGTCTGTACTGTACAACACTGACAAAGGGAAATGCAACTCTAAACTACACCTGGTACTTTCAAAGCAGGCGTGAGTACAAGCAGTTTACAAAGACAAAGGACTTTTCACAGTCCAACACACACACACACACACACACACACACAGGAAGTCATATAGCATGACAGACGGTCACTCCTCTCTACCCTCGGCAACCGTCTCTAGCGACATATTTGGATCGGAAAATTAGAATGGGGAAGGAGTTTTCCTTCAGTTGTGGAAAAATGCTGCCTCCGTGCTGAGGTGGTGTATTTATCAGCATGTGTGTTTGTGTCGCTGTGTAGTTATCAGCATGTGTGTTTGTGTCGTGGTGCATTTGTCAGTATGTGTGTTTGTGTCGTTGTGTAGTTATCAGTATGTGTGTTTGTGTCGTGGTGCATTTATCAGTATGTGTGTTTGTGTTGTGTAGTTATCAGCATGTGTGTTTGTGTCGTTGTGTAGTTATCAGCATGTGTGTTTGTGTCGTTGTGTAGTTATCAGCATGTGTGTTTGTGTCGTTGTGTAGTTATCAGCATGTGTGTTTGTGTCGTTGTGTAGTTATCAGCATGTGTGTTTGTGTCGTTGTGTAGTTTATCAGCATGTGTTTGTGTCATTGTGTAGTTATGAGCATGTGTGTTTGTGTCTGTGAATGTTTCACGTCAGTTAAATGTAATTCATGTGAGAAGCATGACAAAATGCTGTCAGTGTGTGTTTGTGTGTGTGTGTGTGTTTGTGTGTAAGTGTGTAGAATTGGCCTTTCAAACTGTGAATCCATTAGCTGTTGTTTGTGTGGAACAGATTGTCAGTGGGTGGACTTGTTCTCAGACACATACACGTGTATGTGTGCAAATGTACAAATGTATGTGTGTGTGAGTAAATGTGTGTGTGTGTGTGTGCGTGTGTGTGTGTGTGTGTGTGTGTGTGTGTGTGTGTGTGAGAGAGAGAGATGGATTTTAGCTGCAGTATGAACGGGTCTCATGACGTGTAATTGGTGTGTGCATGTTGTGTTTGTGTAATGTTGTTTTTGGGTGCACGACACTTTGTGTTCATCCATCACTTCATCTGATTGTGTATGTTTTTGTGCAGACAAAATGAAGACATTTTGTTCAACTCTGCACATGAACTTCTGTCTTTTTATGGGAGTGTATTTGTATTTGTCTTGTCGTTGTGTTTGATTGTGTGACTTTCTGCAGACATAAGTGTGCGTGGATGAATAATGGTTGGTGTTCCTGCCAGTGTGTGTGCATTCCTTTAAACATGCATCATTGTGTGTGTGTATGTGTGTGTGTGCGTGTGTGTGTTGTGCATATATAAACAATATGCAAAATATTCTCAAACAATGGGCTAAAAATCACTGTTGAAACAAACACAAAACAAACTGACTTTCTGGACATCTCAGTGGACCTGAGGAACGACATACAAGCCGCACAGGAAGCCCAACAACACACTGCAGTGTGTCCACAGAGAGACAACAACACACTGCAGTGTGTCCACAGAGAGAGCAACCACCACCCTCTATCTTGAAGAACATCCCAGAAAGCATCAGTAGAAGACTCTCAAAATGATCATCTAGTGAGTCCATCTGCAGTGAAGCTGCACCTCCATACCAAGATGCATTACAAAAGAGCGGCTCAAGTACAGCCCACCATTACACACTGACTGACCGCAAACCAACAAACGTAGCAGAAGATGAAACATCACCTGGTACAACCCACCCTACAGTGACACCCTGGTACAACCCACCCTACAGTGACACCCTGGTACAACCCACCCTACATTGACACCGTGGTACAACCCCCCCTACATTGACACCGTGGTACAACCTCCCCTACAGTGACACCCTGGTACAACCCTCCCTACAGTGACACAGTGGTACAACCCCCCCTACATTGACACCGTGGTACAACCTCCCCCTACATTGACACCGTGGTACAACCCCTCCTACATTGACACCGTGGTACAACCTCCCCTACAGTGACACCCTGGTACAACCCTCCCTACAGTGACACAGTGGTACAACCCCCCCTACATTGACACCGTGGTACAACCTCCCCTACATTGACACCGTGGTACAACCCCCCTACATTGACACCGTGGTACAACCTCCCCTACAGTGACACCCTGGTACAACCCTCCCTACAGTGACACAGTGGTACAACCCCCCCTACATTGACACCGTGGTACAACCTCCCCTACAGTGACACCGTGGTACAACCCCCCCTACATTGACACCGTGGTACAACCTCCCCTACAGTGACACCCTGGTACAACCCCCCCCCTACAGTGACACCCTGGTACAACCTCCCCTACAGTGACACCCTGGTACAACCTCCCCTACATTGACACCGTGGTACAACCTCCCCTACAGTGATACCCTGGTACAACCCACCCTACAGTGATACCGTGGTACAACCCCCCCTACATTGACACCGTGGTACAACCCCCCCTACATTGACACCGTGGTACAACCTCCCCTACAGTGACACCCTGGTACAACCCTCCCTACAGTGACACAGTGGTACAACCCCCCCTACATTGACACCGTGGTACAACCTCCCCTACAGTGACACCCTGGTACAACCCTCCCTACAGTGACACAGTGGTACAACCCCCCCTACATTGACACCGTGGTACAACCTCCCCTACAGTGACACCGTGGTACAACCCCCCCTACATTGACACCGTGGTACAACCTCCCCTACAGTGACACCCTGGTACAACCCCCCCCTACAGTGACACCCTGGTACAACCTCCCCTACAGTGACACCCTGGTACAACCTCCCCTACATTGACACCGTGGTACAACCTCCCCTACAGTGATACCCTGGTACAACCCACCCTACAGTGATACCGTGGTACAACCCCCCCTACATTGACACCGTGGTACAACCCCCCCTACATTGACACCGTGGTACAACCTCCCCTACAGTGACACCCTGGTACAACCCCCCCTACAGTGACACCCTGGTACAACCCCCCCTACAGTGACACCCTGGTACAACCGACCTTACAGTGACACCCTGGTATAACCCACCCTACAGTGACACCGTGGTACAACCCACCCTACAGTGACACTGTGGTACAACCTCCCCTACAGTGACACCGTGGTACAACCCACCCTACAGTGACACCGTGGTACAACCTCCCCTACATTGACACCGTGGTACAACCCCCCCTACATTGACACCGTGGTACAACCTCCCCTACAGTGACACCCTGGTACAACCCTCCCTACAGTGACACAGTGGTACAACCCCCCCTACATTGACACCATGGTACAACCTCCCCTACAGTGACACCGTGGTACAACCCCCCCTACATTGACACCGTGGTACAACCTCCCCTACAGTGACACCCTGGTACAACCCCCCCCTACAGTGACACCCTGGTACAACCTCCCCTACAGTGACACCCTGGTACAACCTCCCCTACATTGACACCGTGGTACAACCTCCCCTACATTGACACCGTAGTACAACCCACCCTACAGTGACACCCTGGTACAACCTCCCCTACATTGACACCGTGGTACAACCTCCCCTACAGTGACACCCTGGTACAACCCCCCCTACAGTGACACCCTGGTACAACCTCCCCTACAGTGACACCCTGGTACAACCTCCCCTACATTGACACCGTGGTACAACCTCCCCTACAGTGACACCGTGGTACAACCTCCCCTACATTGACACCGTGGTACAACCTCCCCTACAGTGATACCCTGGTACAACCCACCCTACAGTGATACCGTGGTACAACCCCCCCTACATTGACACCGTGGTACAACCCCCCCTACATTGACACCGTGGTACAACCTCCCCTACAGTGACACCCTGGTACAACCCCCCCTACAGTGACACCCTGGTACAACCCCCCTACAGTGACACCCTGGTACAACCGACCTTACAGTGACACCCTGGTATAACCCACCCTACAGTGACACCGTGGTACAACCCCCCTACAGTGATACTGTGGAACAACCCCCCCTCCCTACAGTGACATCGTGGTACAACCCCCCCTACAGTCATACCGCGGTACAACCCACCCTACAGTGACACCGTGGCCACAAACATGGGTAAGCAGTGTTTTGAACTTTTGGATAAGTGCTTCACCCCGGACCACCAACTGAGGAAGATATTCAACAGGAACACCATCAACATGGGTTGCAGCTACATGCCTAACATTCAACACATAATATCGTCCCACAACACAAGAAAAATCAACAAATCAATGACACCTTCATCACAACCGGACCCCCCAACTGCAACTGCCATGTGAACGACTCACGCCCCCTCGAGGGAAAATGTAGACGAAGGGAGGTCTCTACCAAGCCACGGTGACGAGAGATGACAACGACAACATAGAGACATACGTGGGTCTGACAGAGGGGACACTCAAAAAGAGGTGTAATGCACATGTGTAGCTTTAGATGCAAACCGTGTAAAGAATGTCACATGTTTAAGCCCTTATATTTGGTCATTGGCGGACAGAAACGTTAATTATTCAACCACCTGGAAAACCCTCTCAAAGAACAAAACATATTCACCCAGCAGTAAAATGTGTAACTATGTCTAACTGAACAATATTTTATCACCTGCAAACCACAAAGGTCCACATTGAATAACAGCAATGAACTGACCAGCAGTTGCACAAGTAGATATAAGCACCTGTGTTGTAATTATAAATAAATCACGACAATAGACAAATACCCCCCCCCCACCTCATTGGACTGTTAGCGATCACGTGTCTTTGAATTTCCCCACTGGACGTTGAGGCAGTAGATGGTATGTTCTGTCCCGAGCAGACTTACTGACAGCTGAGGATGCTTACGGCATGAAACAGGCTTGTACTGTCTCATACAGAACTTACTTGACTCACTGGATTATTTTGCTTCTTATTTGTTGAGCACTTTCCCTACCGTTAAGTGTTTCTTTTAACCAAGTTTTCTTTCTCTCTCTCTCTCTCTCTCTCTCTCTCTCTCCCTCTCTCTCTCTCTATATATACATATACATACACACACACACATATACATATATGTATGTGTGTGTATTTATATATATGCATACACATATATGTGTATGTATATATGTATATATACATATACACACATGTATATATGTATATAGACACACTCATATACACATATATATGAACATACATATACATATATATACACATATATATGTGTATATATATGCATAACACGTGTGTGTGTGTAAATGTGTGTATGAAGTGCACGGTGAGGGAGCACTGTGTTAGTCTGTGTGTGTGTGTTGTTTACAAGCAGTGGTTTTTTAAAAGACAAAGCCGATAATGACTTCTGACCACAAAAATGAACCACAACAATACCTCAGCGTGCACACACACACACACACACACACACACTCAGCCCCATCATTAATGACCGCCTGCCTGCACACTCATAAACAGGGACTTTATGGTGTGAAAGTACAAGAAGCTGTGTTGCTGCTGCACATTGATTTTTCTGTTGGTTACAACGGCACCCCCATTAAATACACCTAACATCTGATGCTAATTTCATTCTCTGTCTCTCTCTGTCTGTCTGCCTGCCTCTCTCTCTCTGTCTCTCTCTATCTCAGTTCAATTCAATTCAATGATACTTTATTGGCATGACTGCATTAATTACAATGTTGCCAAAGCAGGTGAAGGTGAAATAGGTTAATAGAGCATTGAAATAAATAAATAAATACATAAATGTAAAAGAAATAAGTAGAACTGGTAGAAATATAGAACAGTATTTGAACAGTAATTGACAGTAATTGGAACAGTAACTGACAGTGTTTTGGTCACTCACTGATGCCTAGGCTATGGCATTCTGACACATACTGTGCTGCAAGGTGTGACCTTTGACCCTCTCCTAAAATAAGTGGCCATTGTTCTTTCTCATCCAGCAGTAGAACATTTGGAATCTGGTTTTCAAACTTCTCCTGGTATTTTTCTCTTATGTTCTGGAATTTCTCACAATTTAGCAGGAAGTGCATCTCTGTCTCCACCTCACCTGCTGTACAGTCACCACATATTCTTTGCTCTTTTGGTAGCCAAGATGTTTTGTGTGTCTGTCCTTTTCAGTGGCTAGACTGTGGTCAGTGAGCCTGTACGTGGTAAGGATGTGTCTGTGCTGACTGTCTCTGACAGTGGACAGACAGTCAGCCAGTTTGTCTTCTCTTTTTAGGGCCCCATAACATCCTCATTTGTGTTGTCATTTGGTTTCTATGTCCCAGTGTTCCACATATGAGTTATTGCGTTGTGTGATGATGTGGTTTACTCTAGTCTGTGGTTGGTTAGCAGTGCTAGTCTGAAACTCATCTGTGTCAGTGGTTAAGGGGTCAGTTAGTTTCACAACCAGCTGACTGAGGGGACTCTTTCTTAGCTCCTGGATTTGGACTGCTTTACACTGCAGTGTGGTGGGGACTGGATTTAAGGTGCATCCAGAATTTAATTGATCTGTTTTGATATTTATTATCAATGGGAAACGGCCTGATTCTGCCCTGCATGCATCTGTTGGTGTTTTCCTTTGTACGTTTAGCAATTTTCTACAGAATTCTGCATGCTGGGCTTCTATTGGATGTTTGTCCCATCTAGTGTAGTCTTGCTGACTGAGTGGACCCCATACTTCACTTCCATGTACTGCAATGGGCAGGAGGACACTGTCAAAGATTTTGGACCAGATTTTAATGGGGATGTCCGTTTTATAGAGTTTTCTTTTTATTGCATAGAAAGCTCTTCAGGCTTTCTCTTTAAGTGCATTCACTGCCAGAGCAAAGCTCCCCGAGGCACTGACCCTCAGTCCCACTGACCCTTAGTCCCACTGACCCTCAGTCCCACTGACCCTTAGTCCCACTGACCCTCAGTCCCACTGACCCTCAGTCCCACTGACCCTCAGTCCCACTGACCCTTAGTCCCACTGACCCTCAGTCCCACTGACCTTCAGTCCCACTGACCCTCAGTCCCAGGTCATCATAGTTTAACGTGTGCTCTAGGGCGGTGTTACCTAGAGTTACCTAGGTGTCTACTTTCTTGACCCCTGGGCTTCTTCCGGAAGATCATATTTTTGTCTTTTTAAAGTTTACTGTCAGGTCCCAGTTCTGATAGTATTTCTCTAGCAGATCCAGATTCTGCTGTAGACCCTGTTCTGTGGGTGACAGCAGCACCAGGTCATCTGCATAGAGCAAGAATTTCATTTCTGTCTTGTTTAGGGTGAGGCCAGGAGCTGCAGATTGTTCCAGCAACCCATTGATGTAGATATTGAACAGGGTTGGACTTAAACTGCAGCCCTGTCTCACCCCTCGCCCTTGAGTGAAGTATTCTGTTCTTTTGTTGCCAAGTTTTACGCCACACTTATTTTCCAAATATATAGATTTGATTATTGCAAACACTTTACCCCCTACACCACTTTGGATGATTTTATAGTATAAGCCATCGTGCCAGATAGAATCAAATGCTTTGTTAAAATCAATGAAGCATGCAAATAGTTTTCCTTTATTTTTTTTGGTGAACATGTTGATTAATTAGGGTGTGTAGGGTGTAGCTGTGATCTGTAGTGTGGTCATTTGGTAGAAAGCCAATCTGACTCTTGCTCAAGACACTGTGTTGGGTAAGGAAGGCCTGTATTCGGACGTTAATAATACAGCAGAAGACCTTCCCAGGTTACTGCTCACACAGATGCCTCGGTAGTTATTGGGGTCAAATTTATCTCCGCTCTTGTATATTGGGGGTGTAAGCCCCCTATTCCAGGTGTCAGGAAAGCAGACAGCTTGTAGAACCAGGTTGAACAGTTTAAGCAGCAGGGCCTTCTGCAGCTCAAGAGAACTGTGTTGGAGCATTTCAGTCCTGATGCTGTCAGGGCCACAGGCGTTTTTTGGTTTGAGACTTTGGAGTTTGTCTGTTAGTTCTTCTAGTGAAACTTGGTAGTCAGGTGGGTTCTGATTGTTTTTATAGCTGATTCCAGTATTTCCAGCTTTTCTTTTATATGCTTTTGTTCAGATGAGGTCGTCTGGCAGTATTTCTTTATATAGGTTTTCAAAATATTTTTTCTAAATGTCTCCATTTTGAATGGCTAGTTCCTGGGATTGTTTAGAATTCAAATTGTTCCATTTTTCTCAGAACTGATTTTCATTTAAAGACTCTTCCATGTCTCAGAGAGTTTTGTTGTAGCGATCTTGCTTTTTCCGTTTTAAAACTTGTTTATATTCTTCGAGTATCTCACAGTATTTTTGTCTTAATTCAGTTTTCTGTGGTTGGTGGTGTATTCGATTAGATACTTGTCGTAGTTTCTTCCTTACATTTCTGCAGTCTCCATCAAGCCATTTCTCTTTTTGAGGTCTCCGATTCTGCTTAGTGTTGACTTTGTTCAGGTTAGCTGACCTATTAAATATTTAATTAATTTGTTCAAGTGCCAGGTTTAGATCATGTGAGTTTGGGTGGAATGGTGTTAGAAGAAATGTGTTAATGAGGTTAGTGATCTCTGTAGAGCTAGTTGCATTATTAAATTCAGCCACGCTGTTTGGAGCCCATGTGTATGTTGGTTTAATCTGAACAGTTCGCAGGACATTGACTGGGTGTTCTCTGGTTGTCCAATTCGTTTTAAGATCACGTTTATCTGGCAGTGGTCTGATAATGGTGTCTGTGGTCCTACAGTGAATGCACTAATGAAGGAGGGGTCCATGTCGGTGATGGCATAGTCGACTACACTAGTCCCAAGAGCTCAGTAGTAAGTGAACCGGCCTAAAGAGTCCCCTCTAATCCTACCATTAAGCATATACAGGCCTAAGGCTCGACAGAGATGTACGAACTCATTCCCATTTTTGTTTACAACACTATCAGGGTTGTGTCTTTTTGTAGTGGTGGGGGTAAGGTACAGAGAGGTAGAGGTGGGGGTAAGGTACAGAGAGGTGGTGGTGGGGGTAAGGTACAGAGAGGTAGTGGTGGGGGTAAGGTACAGAGAGGTAGTGGTGGGGTAAGGTACAGAGAGGTAGTGGTGGGGGTAAGGTACAGAGAGGTAGACATGGGGGTAAGGTACAGAGAGGTAGAGGTGGGGTAAGGTACAGAGAGGTAGAGTAGGGGATAAGGTACAGAGAGGTAGTGGTGGGGGTAAGGTACAGAGAGGTAGTGGTGGGGTAAGGTACAGAGAGGTAGAGGTGGGGATAAGGTACAGAGAGGTAGACGTGGGGGTAAGGTACAGAGAGGTAGTGGTGGGGTAAGGTACAGAGAGGTAGTGGTGGGGTAAGGTACAGAGAGGTAGAGGTGGGGGTAAGGTACAGAGAGGTAGTGGTGGGGGTAAGGTACAGAGAGGTAGTGGTGGGGTAAGGTACAGAGAGGTAGTGGTGGGGTAAGGTACAGAGAGGTAGTGGTGGGGTAAGGTACAGAGAGGTAGTGGTGGGGTAAGGTACAGAGAGGTAGAGTAGGGGATAAGGTACAGAGAGGTAGTGGTGGGGGTAAGGTACAGAGAGGTAGAGGTGGGCGTAAGGTACAGAGAGGTAGAGGTGGGGATAAGGTACAGAGAGGTAGTGGTGGGGATAAGGTACAGAGAGATAGAGGTGGGGATAAGGTACAGAGAGATAGAGGTGGGGATAAGGTACAGAGAGGTAGAGTAGGGGATAAGGTACAGAGAGGTAGTGGTGGGGTAAGGTACAGAGAGGTAGAGGTGGGGGTAAGGTACAGAGAGGTAGTGGTGGGGGTAAGGTACAGAGAGGTAGAGGTGGGGGTAAGGTACAGAGAGGTAGTGGTGGGGTAAGGTACAGAGAGGTAGTGGTGGGGTAAGGCACAGAGAGGTAGTGGTGGGGGTAAGGTACAGAGAGGTAGTGGTGGGGATAAGGTACAGAGAGGTAGTGGTGGGGATAAGGTACAGAGAGGTAGTGGTGGGGGTAAGGTACAGAGAGGTAGTGGTGGGGGTAAGGTACAGAGAGGTAGAGTAGGGGATAAGGTACAGAGAGGTAGTGGTGGGGGTAAGGTACAGAGAGGTAGTGGTGGGGTAAGGTACAGAGAGGTAGAGGTGGGGGTAAGGTACAGAGAGGTAGTGGTGGGGGTAAGGTACAGAGAGGTAGAGGTGGGGGTAAGGTACAGAGAGGTAGTGGTGGGGTAAGGTACAGAGAGGTAGTGGTGGGGTAAGGTACAGAGAGGTAGTGGTGGGGTAAGGTACAGAGAGGTAGTGGTGGGGTAAGGTACAGAGAGGTAGTGGTGGGGGTAAGGTACAGAGAGGTAGTGGTGGGGTAAGGTACAGAGAGGTAGTGGTGGGGATAAGGTACAGAGAGGTAGAGTAGGGGATAAGGTACAGAGAGGTAGTGGTGGGGGTAAGGTACAGAGAGGTAGAGGTGGGCGTAAGGTACAGAGATAGAGGTGGGGATAAGGTACAGAGAGGTAGAGTAGGGGATAAGATACAGAGAGGTAGAGGTGGGGATAAGGTACAGAGAGGTAGAGGTGGGCGTAAGGTACAGAGAGGTAGAGGTGGGGATAAGGTACAGAGAGGTAGTGGTGGGGATAAGGTACAGAGAGATAGAGGTGGGGATAAGGTACAGAGAGATAGAGGTGGGGATAAGGTACAGAGAGGTAGAGTAGGGGATAAGGTACAGAGAGGTAGTGGTGGGGTAAGGTACAGAGAGGTAGAGGTGGGGGTAAGGTACAGAGAGGTAGTGGTGGGGGTAAGGTACAGAGAGGTAGAGGTGGGGGTAAGGTACAGAGAGGTAGTGGTGGGGTAAGGTACAGAGAGGTAGTGGTGGGGTAAGGTACAGAGAGGTAGTGGTGGGGGTAAGGTACAGAGAGGTAGTGGTGGGGTAAGGTACAGAGAGGTAGAGTAGGGGATAAGGTACAGAGAGGTAGAGGTGGGGGTAAGGTACAGAGAGGTAGAGGTGGGCGTAAGGTACAGAGAGGTAGAGGTGGGGATAAGGTACAGAGAGGTAGTGGTGGGGATAAGGTACAGAGAGATAGAGGTGGGGATAAGGTACAGAGAGATAGAGGTGGGGATAAGGTACAGAGAGGTAGAGTAGGGGATAAGGTACAGAGAGGTAGTGGTGGGGTAAGGTACAGAGAGGTAGAGGTGGGGGTAAGGTACAGAGAGGTAGTGGTGGGGGTAAGGTACAGAGAGGTAGAGGTGGGGGTAAGGTACAGAGAGGTAGTGGTGGGGTAAGGTACAGAGAGGTAGTGGTGGGGTAAGGTACAGAGAGGTAGTGGTGGGGGTAAGGTACAGAGAGGTAGTGGTGGGGATAAGGTACAGAGAGGTAGTGGTGGGGATAAGGTACAGAGAGGTAGTGGTGGGGGTAAGGTACAGAGAGGTAGTGGTGGGGATAAGGTACAGAGAGGTAGTGGTGGGGGTAAGGTACAGAGAGGTAGTGGTGGGGTAAGGTACAGAGAGGTAGTGGTGGGGATAAGGTACAGAGAGGTAGAGTAGGGGATAAGGTACAGAGAGGTAGTGGTGGGGGTAAGGTACAGAGAGGTAGAGGTGGGCGTAAGGTACAGAGATAGAGGTGGGGATAAGGTACAGAGAGGTAGAGTAGGGGATAAGATACAGAGAGGTAGAGGTGGGGATAAGGTACAGAGAGGTAGAGGTGGGCGTAAGGTACAGAGAGGTAGAGGTGGGGATAAGGTACAGAGAGGTAGTGGTGGGGATAAGGTACAGAGAGATAGAGGTGGGGATAAGGTACAGAGAGATAGAGGTGGGGATAAGGTACAGAGAGGTAGAGTAGGGGATAAGGTACAGAGAGGTAGTGGTGGGGTAAGGTACAGAGAGGTAGAGTAGGGGATAAGGTACAGAGAGGTAGAGGTGGGGGTAAGGTACAGAGAGGTAGTGGTGGGGGTAAGGTACAGAGAGGTAGAGGTGGGGGTAAGGTACAGAGAGGTAGTGGTGGGGTAAGGTACAGAGAGGTAGTGGTGGGGTAAGGTACAGAGAGGTAGTGGTGGGGGTAAGGTACAGAGAGGTAGTGGTGGGGATAAGGTACAGAGAGGTAGTGGTGGGGATAAGGTACAGAGAGGTAGAGGTGGGGGTAAGGTACAGAGAGGTAGAGTAGGGGATAAGGTACAGAGAGGTAGTGGTGGGGGTAAGGTACAGAGAGGTAGTGGTGGGGTAAGGTACAGAGAGGTAGTGGTGGGGGTAAGGTACAGAGAGGTAGAGGTGGGGGTAAGGTACAGAGAGGTAGTGGTGGGGTAAGGTACAGAGAGGTAGTGGTGGGGTAAGGTACAGAGAGGTAGTGGTGGGGATAAGGTACAGAGAGGTAGTGGTGGGGATAAGGTACAGAGAGGTAGAGGTGGGGGTAAGGTACAGAGAGGTAGAGGTGGGGGTAAGGTACAGAGAGGTAGTGGTGGGGTAAGGTACAGAGAGGTAGTGGTGGGGTAAGGTACAGAGAGGTAGTGGTGGGGGTAAGGTACAGAGAGGTAGTGGTGGGGATAAGGTACAGAGAGGTAGTGGTGGGGATAAGGTACAGAGAGGTAGTGGTGGGGGTAAGGTACAGAGAGGTAGAGGTGGGGGTAAGGTACAGAGAGGTAGAGGTGGGGGTAAGGTACAGAGAGGTAGTGGTGGGGGTAAGGTACAGAGAGGTAGTGGTGGGGATAAGGTACAGAGAGGTAGTGGTGGGGATAAGGTACAGAGAGGTAGTGGTGGGGGTAAGGTACAGAGAGGTAGAGGTGGGGGTAAGGTACAGAGAGGTAGTGGTGGGGATAAGGTACAGAGAGGTAATGGTGGGGGTAAGGTACAGAGAGGTAGAGGTGGGGGTAAGGTACAGAGAGGTAGAGGTGGGGGTAAGGTACAGAGAGATAGTGGTGGGATAAGGTACAGAGAGGTAGAGGTGGGGGTAAGGTACAGAGAGGTAGAGTAGGGGATAAGGTACAGAGAGGTATTGGTGGGGGTAAGGTACAGAGAGGTAGAGGTGGGGGTAAGGTACAGAGAGGTAGAGTAGGGGATAAGGTACAGAGAGATAGTGGTGGGATAAGGTACAGAGAGGTAGTGGTGGGGGTAAGGTACAGAGAGGTAGTGGTGGGGGTAAGGTACAGAGAGGTAGAGGTGGGGGTAAGGTACAGAGAGGTAGAGGTGGGGGTAAGGTACAGAGAGTTAGTGGTGGGATAAGGTACAGAGAGGTAGTGGTGGGGTAAGGTACAGAGAGGTAGAGGTGGGGGTAAGGTACAGAGAGGTAGAGGTGGGGGTAAGGTACAGAGAGGTAGTGGTGGGGTAAGGTACAGAGAGGTAGTGGTGGGGTAAGGTACAGAGAGGTAGTGGTGGGGGTAAGGTACAGAGAGGTAGTGGTGGGGTAAGGTACAGAGAGGTAGTGGTGGGGTAAGGTACAGAGAGGTAGTGGTGGGGGTAAGGTACAGAGAGGTAGTGGTGGGGATAAGGTACAGAGAGGTAGTGGTGGGGATAAGGTACAGAGAGGTAGAGGTGGGGGTAAGGTACAGAGAGGTAGAGTAGGGGATAAGGTACAGAGAGGTAGTGGTGGGGGTAAGGTACAGAGAGGTAGTGGTGGGGTAAGGTACAGAGAGGTAGTGGTGGGGGTAAGGTACAGAGAGGTAGAGGTGGGGGTAAGGTACAGAGAGGTAGTGGTGGGGTAAGGTACAGAGAGGTAGTGGTGGGGTAAGGTACAGAGAGGTAGTGGTGGGGATAAGGTACAGAGAGGTAGTGGTGGGGATAAGGTACAGAGAGGTAGAGGTGGGGGTAAGGTACAGAGAGGTAGAGGTGGGGGTAAGGTACAGAGAGGTAGTGGTGGGGTAAGGTACAGAGAGGTAGTGGTGGGGTAAGGTACAGAGAGGTAGTGGTGGGGGTAAGGTACAGAGAGGTAGTGGTGGGGATAAGGTACAGAGAGGTAGTGGTGGGGATAAGGTACAGAGAGGTAGTGGTGGGGGTAAGGTACAGAGAGGTAGAGGTGGGGGTAAGGTACAGAGAGGTAGAGGTGGGGGTAAGGTACAGAGAGGTAGTGGTGGGGGTAAGGTACAGAGAGGTAGTGGTGGGGATAAGGTACAGAGAGGTAGTGGTGGGGATAAGGTACAGAGAGGTAGTGGTGGGGGTAAGGTACAGAGAGGTAGAGGTGGGGGTAAGGTACAGAGAGGTAGAGGTGGGGGTAAGGTACAGAGAGGTAGAGGTGGGCGTAAGGTACAGAGAGGTAGAGGTGGGGATAAGGTACAGAGAGGTAGTGGTGGGGATAAGGTACAGAGAGATAGAGGTGGGGATAAGGTACAGAGAGATAGAGGTGGGGATAAGGTACAGAGAGGTAGAGTAGGGGATAAGGTACAGAGAGGTAGTGGTGGGGTAAGGTACAGAGAGGTAGAGGTGGGGGTAAGGTACAGAGAGGTAGTGGTGGGGGTAAGGTACAGAGAGGTAGAGGTGGGGGTAAGGTACAGAGAGGTAGTGGTGGGGTAAGGTACAGAGAGGTAGTGGTGGGGTAAGGTACAGAGAGGTAGTGGTGGGGGTAAGGTACAGAGAGGTAGTGGTGGGGATAAGGTACAGAGAGGTAGTGGTGGGGTAAGGTACAGAGAGGTAGAGGTGGGGGTAAGGTACAGAGAGGTAGTGGTGGGGGTAAGGTACAGAGAGGTAGTGGTGGGGGTAAGGTACAGAGAGGTAGAGGTGGGCGTAAGGTACAGAGATAGAGGTGGGGATAAGGTACAGAGAGGTAGAGTAGGGGATAAGATACAGAGAGGTAGAGGTGGGGATAAGGTACAGAGAGGTAGAGGTGGGCGTAAGGTACAGAGAGGTAGAGGTGGGGATAAGGTACAGAGAGGTAGTGGTGGGGATAAGGTACAGAGAGATAGAGGTGGGGATAAGGTACAGAGAGATAGAGGTGGGGATAAGGTACAGAGAGGTAGAGTAGGGGATAAGGTACAGAGAGGTAGTGGTGGGGTAAGGTACAGAGAGGTAGAGTAGGGGATAAGGTACAGAGAGGTAGAGGTGGGGGTAAGGTACAGAGAGGTAGTGGTGGGGGTAAGGTACAGAGAGGTAGAGGTGGGGGTAAGGTACAGAGAGGTAGTGGTGGGGTAAGGTACAGAGAGGTAGTGGTGGGGTAAGGTACAGAGAGGTAGTGGTGGGGGTAAGGTACAGAGAGGTAGTGGTGGGGATAAGGTACAGAGAGGTAGTGGTGGGGATAAGGTACAGAGAGGTAGAGGTGGGGGTAAGGTACAGAGAGGTAGAGTAGGGGATAAGGTACAGAGAGGTAGTGGTGGGGGTAAGGTACAGAGAGGTAGTGGTGGGGTAAGGTACAGAGAGGTAGTGGTGGGGGTAAGGTACAGAGAGGTAGAGGTGGGGGTAAGGTACAAAGAGGTAGTGGTGGGGTAAGGTACAGAGAGGTAGTGGTGGGGTAAGGTACAGAGAGGTAGTGGTGGGGATAAGGTACAGAGAGGTAGTGGTGGGGATAAGGTACAGAGAGGTAGAGGTGGGGGTAAGGTACAGAGAGGTAGAGGTGGGGGTAAGGTACAGAGAGGTAGTGGTGGGGTAAGGTACAGAGAGGTAGTGGTGGGGTAAGGTACAGAGAGGTAGTGGTGGGGGTAAGGTACAGAGAGGTAGTGGTGGGGATAAGGTACAGAGAGGTAGTGGTGGGGATAAGGTACAGAGAGGTAGTGGTGGGGGTAAGGTACAGAGAGGTAGAGGTGGGGGTAAGGTACAGAGAGGTAGTGGTGGGGGTAAGGTACAGAGAGGTAGTGGTGGGGATAAGGTACAGAGAGGTAGTGGTGGGGATAAGGTACAGAGAGGTAGTGGTGGGGGTAAGGTACAGAGAGGTAGAGGTGGGGGTAAGGTACAGAGAGGTAGTGGTGGGGATAAGGTACAGAGAGGTAATGGTGGGGGTAAGGTACAGAGAGGTAGAGGTGGGGGTAAGGTACAGAGAGGTAGAGGTGGGGGTAAGGTACAGAGAGATAGTGGTGGGATAAGGTACAGAGAGGTAGAGGTGGGGGTAAGGTACAGAGAGGTAGAGTAGGGGATAAGGTACAGAGAGGTATTGGTGGGGGTAAGGTACAGAGAGGTAGAGGTGGGGGTAAGGTACAGAGAGGTAGAGTAGGGGATAAGGTACAGAGAGATAGTGGTGGGATAAGGTACAGAGAGGTAGTGGTGGGGGTAAGGTACAGAGAGGTAGTGGTGGGGGTAAGGTACAGAGAGGTAGAGGTGGGGGTAAGGTACAGAGAGGTAGAGGTGGGGGTAAGGTACAGAGAGATAGTGGTGGGATAAGGTACAGAGAGGTAGTGGTGGGGTAAGGTACAGAGAGGTAGAGGTGGGGGTAAGGTACAGAGAGGTAGAGGTGGGGGTAAGGTACAGAGAGGTAGTGGTGGGGTAAGGTACAGAGAGGTAGTGGTGGGGTAAGGTACAGAGAGGTAGTGGTGGGGGTAAGGTACAGAGAGGTAGTGGTGGGGTAAGGTACAGAGAGGTAGTGGTGGGGTAAGGTACAGAGAGGTAGTGGTGGGGGTAAGGTACAGAGAGGTAGTGGTGGGGATAAGGTACAGAGAGGTAGTGGTGGGGATAAGGTACAGAGAGGTAGAGGTGGGGGTAAGGTACAGAGAGGTAGAGTAGGGGATAAGGTACAGAGAGGTAGTGGTGGGGGTAAGGTACAGAGAGGTAGTGGTGGGGTAAGGTACAGAGAGGTAGTGGTGGGGGTAAGGTACAGAGAGGTAGAGGTGGGGGTAAGGTACAGAGAGGTAGTGGTGGGGTAAGGTACAGAGAGGTAGTGGTGGGGTAAGGTACAGAGAGGTAGTGGTGGGGATAAGGTACAGAGAGGTAGTGGTGGGGATAAGGTACAGAGAGGTAGAGGTGGGGGTAAGGTACAGAGAGGTAGAGGTGGGGGTAAGGTACAGAGAGGTAGTGGTGGGGTAAGGTACAGAGAGGTAGTGGTGGGGTAAGGTACAGAGAGGTAGTGGTGGGGGTAAGGTACAGAGAGGTAGTGGTGGGGATAAGGTACAGAGAGGTAGTGGTGGGGATAAGGTACAGAGAGGTAGTGGTGGGGGTAAGGTACAGAGAGGTAGAGGTGGGGGTAAGGTACAGAGAGGTAGAGGTGGGGGTAAGGTACAGAGAGGTAGTGGTGGGGGTAAGGTACAGAGAGGTAGTGGTGGGGATAAGGTACAGAGAGGTAGTGGTGGGGATAAGGTACAGAGAGGTAGTGGTGGGGGTAAGGTACAGAGAGGTAGAGGTGGGGGTAAGGTACAGAGAGGTAGTGGTGGGGATAAGGTACAGAGAGGTAGTGGTGGGGGTAAGGTACAGAGAGGTAGAGGTGGGGGTAAGGTACAGAGAGGTAGAGGTGGGGGTAAGGTACAGAGAGATAGTGGTGGGATAAGGTACAGAGAGGTAGAGGTGGGGGTAAGGTACAGAGAGGTAGAGTAGGGGATAAGGTACAGAGAGGTATTGGTGGGGGTAAGGTACAGAGAGGTAGAGGTGGGGGTAAGGTACAGAGAGGTAGAGTAGGGGATAAGGTACAGAGAGATAGTGGTGGGATAAGGTACAGAGAGGTGGTGGTGGGGGTAAGGTACAGAGAGGTAGTGGTGGGGGTAAGGTACAGAGAGGTAGAGGTGGGGGTAAGGTACAGAGAGGTAGAGGTGGGGGTAAGGTACAGAGAGATAGTGGTGGGATAAGGTACAGAGAGGTAGTGGTGGGGTAAGGTACAGAGAGGTAGAGGTGGGGGTAAGGTACAGAGAGGTAGTGGTGGGGTAAGGTACAGAGAGGTAGAGGTGGGGGTAAGGTACAGAGAGGTAGTGGTGGGGGTAAGGTACAGAGAGGTAGAGGTGGGGGTAAGGTACAGAGAGGTAGAGGTGGGGGTAAGGTACAGAGAGGTAGAGGTGGGGGTAAGGTACAGAGAGGTAGTGGTGGGGATAAGGTACAGAGAGGTAGTGGTGGGGATAAGGTACAGAGAGGTAGTGGTGGGGGTAAGGTACAGAGAGGTAGAGTAGGGGATAAGGTACAGAGAGGTAGTGGTGGGGGTAAGGTACAGAGAGGTAGTGGTGGGGTAAGGTACAGAGAGGTAGTGGTGGGGGTAAGGTACAGAGAGGTAGAGGTGGGGGTAAGGTACAGAGAGGTAGTGGTGGGGTAAGGTACAGAGAGGTAGTGGTGGGGTAAGGTACAGAGAGGTAGTGGTGGGGATAAGGTACAGAGAGGTAGTGGTGGGGATAAGGTACAGAGAGGTAGAGGTGGGGGTAAGGTACAGAGAGGTAGAGGTGGGGGTAAGGTACAGAGAGGTAGTGGTGGGGTAAGGTACAGAGAGGTAGTGGTGGGGTAAGGTACAGAGAGGTAGTGGTGGGGGTAAGGTACAGAGAGGTAGTGGTGGGGATAAGGTACAGAGAGGTAGTGGTGGGGATAAGGTACAGAGAGGTAGTGGTGGGGGTAAGGTACAGAGAGGTAGAGGTGGGGGTAAGGTACAGAGAGGTAGAGGTGGGGGTAAGGTACAGAGAGGTAGTGGTGGGGGTAAGGTACAGAGAGGTAGTGGTGGGGATAAGGTACAGAGAGGTAGTGGTGGGGATAAGGTACAGAGAGGTAGTGGTGGGGGTAAGGTACAGAGAGGTAGAGGTGGGGGTAAGGTACAGAGAGGTAGTGGTGGGGATAAGGTACAGAGAGGTAATGGTGGGGGTAAGGTACAGAGAGGTAGAGGTGGGGGTAAGGTACAGAGAGGTAGAGGTGGGGGTAAGGTACAGAGAGATAGTGGTGGGATAAGGTACAGAGAGGTAGAGGTGGGGGTAAGGTACAGAGAGGTAGAGTAGGGGATAAGGTACAGAGAGGTATTGGTGGGGGTAAGGTACAGAGAGGTAGAGGTGGGGGTAAGGTACAGAGAGGTAGAGTAGGGGATAAGGTACAGAGAGATAGTGGTGGGATAAGGTACAGAGAGGTAGTGGTGGGGGTAAGGTACAGAGAGGTAGTGGTGGGGGTAAGGTACAGAGAGGTAGAGGTGGGGGTAAGGTACAGAGAGGTAGAGGTGGGGGTAAGGTACAGAGAGATAGTGGTGGGATAAGGTAAAGAGAGGTAGTGGTGGGGTAAGGTACAGAGAGGTAGAGGTGGGGGTAAGGTACAGAGAGGTAGAGGTGGGGGTAAGGTACAGAGAGGTAGTGGTGGGGTAAGGTACAGAGAGGTAGTGGTGGGGTAAGGTACAGAGAGGTAGTGGTGGGGGTAAGGTACAGAGAGGTAGTGGTGGGGTAAGGTACAGAGAGGTAGTGGTGGGGTAAGGTACAGAGAGGTAGTGGTGGGGGTAAGGTACAGAGAGGTAGTGGTGGGGATAAGGTACAGAGAGGTAGTGGTGGGGATAAGGTACAGAGAGGTAGAGGTGGGGGTAAGGTACAGAGAGGTAGAGTAGGGGATAAGGTACAGAGAGGTAGTGGTGGGGGTAAGGTACAGAGAGGTAGTGGTGGGGTAAGGTACAGAGAGGTAGTGGTGGGGGTAAGGTACAGAGAGGTAGAGGTGGGGGTAAGGTACAGAGAGGTAGTGGTGGGGTAAGGTACAGAGAGGTAGTGGTGGGGTAAGGTACAGAGAGGTAGTGGTGGGGATAAGGTACAGAGAGGTAGTGGTGGGGATAAGGTACAGAGAGGTAGAGGTGGGGGTAAGGTACAGAGAGGTAGAGGTGGGGGTAAGGTACAGAGAGGTAGTGGTGGGGTAAGGTACAGAGAGGTAGTGGTGGGGTAAGGTACAGAGAGGTAGTGGTGGGGGTAAGGTACAGAGAGGTAGTGGTGGGGATAAGGTACAGAGAGGTAGTGGTGGGGATAAGGTACAGAGAGGTAGTGGTGGGGATAAGGTACAGAGAGGTAGTGGTGGGGATAAGGTACAGAGAGGTAGAGGTGGGGGTAAGGTACAGAGAGGTAGAGGTGGGGGTAAGGTACAGAGAGGTAGTGGTGGGGTAAGGTACAGAGAGGTAGTGGTGGGGTAAGGTACAGAGAGGTAGTGGTGGGGGTAAGGTACAGAGAGGTAGTGGTGGGGATAAGGTACAGAGAGGTAGTGGTGGGGATAAGGTACAGAGAGGTAGTGGTGGGGGTAAGGTACAGAGAGGTAGAGGTGGGGGTAAGGTACAGAGAGGTAGAGGTGGGGGTAAGGTACAGAGAGGTAGTGGTGGGGGTAAGGTACAGAGAGGTAGTGGTGGGGATAAGGTACAGAGAGGTAGTGGTGGGGATAAGGTACAGAGAGGTAGTGGTGGGGGTAAGGTACAGAGAGGTAGAGGTGGGGGTAAGGTACAGAGAGGTAGTGGTGGGGATAAGGTACAGAGAGGTAATGGTGGGGGTAAGGTACAGAGAGGTAGAGGTGGGGGTAAGGTACAGAGAGGTAGAGGTGGGGGTAAGGTACAGAGAGATAGTGGTGGGATAAGGTACAGAGAGGTAGAGGTGGGGGTAAGGTACAGAGAGGTAGAGTAGGGGATAAGGTACAGAGAGGTATTGGTGGGGGTAAGGTACAGAGAGGTAGAGGTGGGGGTAAGGTACAGAGAGGTAGAGTAGGGGATAAGGTACAGAGAGATAGTGGTGGGATAAGGTACAGAGAGGTAGTGGTGGGGGTAAGGTACAGAGAGGTAGTGGTGGGGGTAAGGTACAGAGAGGTAGAGGTGGGGGTAAGGTACAGAGAGGTAGAGGTGGGGGTAAGGTACAGAGAGATAGTGGTGGGATAAGGTAAAGAGAGGTAGTGGTGGGGTAAGGTACAGAGAGGTAGAGGTGGGGGTAAGGTACAGAGAGGTAGAGGTGGGGGTAAGGTACAGAGAGGTAGTGGTGGGGTAAGGTACAGAGAGGTAGTGGTGGGGTAAGGTACAGAGAGGTAGTGGTGGGGGTAAGGTACAGAGAGGTAGTGGTGGGGTAAGGTACAGAGAGGTAGTGGTGGGGTAAGGTACAGAGAGGTAGTGGTGGGGGTAAGGTACAGAGAGGTAGTGGTGGGGATAAGGTACAGAGAGGTAGTGGTGGGGATAAGGTACAGAGAGGTAGAGGTGGGGGTAAGGTACAGAGAGGTAGAGTAGGGGATAAGGTACAGAGAGGTAGTGGTGGGGGTAAGGTACAGAGAGGTAGTGGTGGGGTAAGGTACAGAGAGGTAGTGGTGGGGGTAAGGTACAGAGAGGTAGAGGTGGGGGTAAGGTACAGAGAGGTAGTGGTGGGGTAAGGTACAGAGAGGTAGTGGTGGGGTAAGGTACAGAGAGGTAGTGGTGGGGATAAGGTACAGAGAGGTAGTGGTGGGGATAAGGTACAGAGAGGTAGAGGTGGGGGTAAGGTACAGAGAGGTAGAGGTGGGGGTAAGGTACAGAGAGGTAGTGGTGGGGTAAGGTACAGAGAGGTAGTGGTGGGGTAAGGTACAGAGAGGTAGTGGTGGGGGTAAGGTACAGAGAGGTAGTGGTGGGGATAAGGTACAGAGAGGTAGTGGTGGGGATAAGGTACAGAGAGGTAGTGGTGGGGGTAAGGTACAGAGAGGTAGAGGTGGGGGTAAGGTACAGAGAGGTAGAGGTGGGGGTAAGGTACAGAGAGGTAGTGGTGGGGGTAAGGTACAGAGAGGTAGTGGTGGGGATAAGGTACAGAGAGGTAGTGGTGGGGATAAGGTACAGAGAGGTAGTGGTGGGGGTAAGGTACAGAGAGGTAGTGGTGGGGATAAGGTACAGAGAGGTAGTGGTGGGGATAAGGTACAGAGAGGTAGAGGTGGGGGTAAGGTACAGAGAGGTAGAGTAGGGGATAAGGTACAGAGAGGTAGTGGTGGGGGTAAGGTACAGAGAGGTAGTGGTGGGGTAAGGTACAGAGAGGTAGTGGTGGGGGTAAGGTACAGAGAGGTAGAGGTGGGGGTAAGGTACAGAGAGGTAGTGGTGGGGTAAGGTACAGAGAGGTAGTGGTGGGGTAAGGTACAGAGAGGTAGTGGTGGGGATAAGGTACAGAGAGGTAGTGGTGGGGATAAGGTACAGAGAGGTAGAGGTGGGGGTAAGGTACAGAGAGGTAGAGGTGGGGGTAAGGTACAGAGAGGTAGTGGTGGGGTAAGGGACAGAGAGGTAGTGGTGGGGTAAGGTACAGAGAGGTAGTGGTGGGGGTAAGGTACAGAGAGGTAGTGGTGGGGATAAGGTACAGAGAGGTAGTGGTGGGGATAAGGTACAGAGAGGTAGTGGTGGGGGTAAGGTACAGAGAGGTAGAGGTGGGGGTAAGGTACAGAGAGGTAGAGGTGGGGGTAAGGTACAGAGAGGTAGTGGTGGGGGTAAGGTACAGAGAGGTAGTGGTGGGGATAAGGTACAGAGAGGTAGTGGTGGGGATAAGGTACAGAGAGGTAGTGGTGGGGGTAAGGTACAGAGAGGTAGAGGTGGGGGTAAGGTACAGAGAGGTAGTGGTGGGGATAAGGTACAGAGAGGTAGTGGTGGGGGTAAGGTACAGAGAGGTAGAGGTGGGGGTAAGGTACAGAGAGGTAGAGGTGGGGGTAAGGTACAGAGAGATAGTGGTGGGATAAGGTACAGAGAGGTAGAGGTGGGGGTAAGGTACAGAGAGGTAGAGTAGGGGATAAGGTACAGAGAGGTATTGGTGGGGGTAAGGTACAGAGAGGTAGAGGTGGGGGTAAGGTACAGAGAGGTAGAGTAGGGGATAAGGTACAGAGAGATAGTGGTGGGATAAGGTACAGAGAGGTAGTGGTGGGGGTAAGGTACAGAGAGGTAGAGGTGGGGGTAAGGTACAGAGAGGTAGTGGTGGGGTAAGGTACAGAGAGGTAGAGGTGGGGATAAGGTACAGAGAGGTAGAGGTGGGGGTAAGGTACAGAGAGGTAGAGGTGGGGGTAAGGTACAGAGAGGTAGTGGTGGGGGTAAGGTACAGAGAGGTAGTGGTGGGGATAAGGTACAGAGAGGTAGTGGTGGGGATAAGGTACAGAGAGGTAGAGGTGGGGGTAAGGTACAGAGAGGTAGAGGTGGGGGTAAGGTACAGAGAGGTAGTGGTGGGGGTAAGGTACAGAGAGGTAGTGGTGGGGATAAGGTACAGAGAGGTAGAGGTGGGGGTAAGGTACAGAGAGGTAGAGGTGGGGGTAAGGTACAGAGAGGTAGTGGTGGGGATAAGGTACAGAGAGGTAGAGGTGGGGGTAAGGTACAGAGAGGTAGAGGTGGGGGTAAGGTACAGAGAGGTAGTGGTGGGGATAAGGTACAGAGAGGTAGTGGTGGGGATAAGGTACAGAGAGGTAGTGGTGGGGATAAGGTACAGAGAGGTAGTGGTGGGGGTAAGGTACAGAGAGGTAGTGGTGGGGGTAAGGTACAGAGAGGTAGAGGTGGGGATAAGGTACAGAGAGGTAGTGGTGGGGTAAGGTACAGAGAGGTAGTGGTGGGGTAAGGTACAGAGAG
>NC_079223.1:3095555-3139014 GCF_029633865.1 Lampris incognitus
CCTATCAAAAATAAAACAAACAAACAAACAAACAAGCTGCAGCTGGCAACTGGGAGCAGAAGTGATGTTCATTACAGCAAAATGTTTGGTGTGAACATTATATATTTGGTACGGGGCAGGTCCGCTAGGCTGCTGAAAACATGGCTCACCGGAAACCCCAAGCAGTGCCTACGTCAGCAATCTAAAATGTCTGCCTTAAAGGAGCAGCAGCCCCTGGTGAATCTACCCTCAAATGTGTATCACCACACAGGCCCCCCAGAATTCACCATCACGAAAAAACACAAAACAGCAATGCAACACAAAAGTCCTCAGTGAAACAGTCAACATCTCGGGGAGCGGACCAGGCGGCCAAAACGGCTGCGCTGAATGGGTTTGGGGGCAGGGGCAGGGGACAGAGCTGGAGCCCGGGCAGGGGACAGAGCTGGAGCCCGGGCAGGGGCCGAGGCTAGGCCAGGGGCCTGAGAAGGGGGGCGCCCACGCCGCGAGGGCAGGGCCAGTTCGACCGGCCCACTCAGGTCCAAATGGGCAGGCTTGAGACGGTCCACCGAGACCAGCTCTGGCTTGCCCCCCATGTCCACCACAAAGTTCTTAGGCCCCGCTTCCAGGATGCGGAAGGGCCCGTTGTAGGGGGGCTGCAGGGGGGTACGGTGGCTGTCGTGGCGTATGAAGACATACCTGGCCGACAGCAGATCCTTGGGGATGTAGGACTGACGGAGGCAGGGGTGAGATGTAGGGATCGTTGGCACTGTCCCGGGCCACAGCCCGATGAGAAGCTGCTGACCAGGGCGCCACAGCGTCTGGGAGAAACTCGACCGGGACACGCAGCGGCTGGCCGTAAACCAGCTCAGCAGATGAGGACTGGAGGTCTTCCTTGGGGGCAGAGCGAAGGCCGAGCATGACCCACGGGAGGCGATCGACCCAGCTGCTGTCTGTGAGGCTGGCACGAAGACCGCCATTCATAGACCGATGAAACCGCTCACAAAGTCCGTTGCCCTGCAGGTTGTATGCTGTGGTGTGGTGGAGCTTCACCCCCAGCCCCTCCGCGACTGCAGTCCAGAGCTCCGACGTGAACTGCGGGCCCCTGTCAGAGGTGAGGTCACCCAGCGTGCCAAAACGGGCCACCCAGGACCCGTGAACGCCCGGGCCACCTCAGTAGAAGTGGTCGATGACAAGGGAACAGCTTCCGGCCACCTGGTGGTCTTGTCCACCATGGTGAGAAGGTGAGTGAACCCGTGGGAGGGGGGCAGGGGGCCCACCAGGTCCACATTCACATGGTCAAAATGCCTCTCAGGCACCAGGAATGGCGCCAAGGAGGCTTTGGTATGACGGTGTACTTTGGAACGCTGGCACGCCATGCAGGAGTCAGCCCAGGCCTTGACGTCCTTCCTGAGGCCGGGCCAGATGAACTTGGCCCCCACCAGCTTAGTGGACGCCTTCACACCCGGTGGGAAAGGCCATGGATAACGTCAAAAACACGGCGCCGCCAAAAGGTGGGCACCATGGGGCGGGGCTGGCCCGTGGAAACGTTGCAGAGCAGCGTGGCGTTGGCGCTGTCAAACACCACATCCTCCAACCGCAGCCCCGTAGCGGCCGTCCGATAGGCCTGGATGTCCGCGTCAGTGGCTTGGTCTGCAGCCATGGCAACGTAATCGAGTCCCAAGTAAACGGACCCTGCCACCACCTGGGAGAGGCAGTCAGCGACCAAGTTGTCCTTGCCAGCCACGCGCCGGATGTCCGTGGTAAACTCTGAGATGGCAGAGAGCTGACGCTGTTGGCGCCCAGACCACGGCTCGGAGGTCTTGGCCATGGCAAAAGTCAGCGGCTTGTGGTCGACGAAGGCAGTGAAACGGCGGCCTTCCAACAGGAACCAGAAGTGTCGGGAGGCGAGGAAGAGACCCAGGATTTCCTGGTCGAAGGTGCTGTACTTCCGCTCGTTGTCCTTAAGATGTTTGCTAAAGAAGGCAAGGGGCTGCCAGGCACCGCCCACCCACTGCTCGCACACCGCCCCCACCACATAGTCAGAGGCGTCGGTCGTGAGGGCAATCGGGGCAGTGGGGGACGGGTGCGCCAGCAATGCGGCATTGGCCAGCGCAGCCTTGGTGTCGTTGAAAGCTTCGTCCATCCCCGGGGACCAGTCTACCTCGCCCGTGGCTTCCTTGCCCCACAGGGCCTCGTACAAGGGCCGCATGCGGTGAGCTGCGTGGGGAATGAACCTGTTATAAAAGTTCACCATGCTCAAGAACTCCTGCAGGGACTTCACAGTACGTGGGCGTGGAAAACTGGTGACGGCGTCCACTCTGGCAGGAAGCGGAACGGCTCCTTTCGGGGAGATGCGGTGGCCGAGGAAGTCGATGGACGACAGGCCAAACTGGCGCTTGGCTGGGTTGACTATGAGTCCATGCGCACTGAGCCGCTGAACAACTGGCGGAGCTGCGTCAGGTGCTCCTCCGCGGATGCGCTGGGCATGAGAAGGTCATCGAAGTAAACAAACAAGAACGGCATGTCCCGTAGCACAGAGTCCATCAGCCGCTGGAACGTCTGTGCTGCCCCCTTGAGACCGAAGGGCATCCGCAGGAACTCGAAGAGTCCACATGGCGTGATGACCGCTGTCTTGGGCACGTCCCGAGGGTGGACCGGTACCTGGTGGTAGCCCCGCACCAAATCTACTTTGGAAAAGATGGTGGCCCCCGCCAGATGGGCACCAAACCTGTTGTGGTAATAACACAACCCGCTGCGTCCTCCAGCGGCGGGGGCGAGGTCTGGGTGGGGAGCACCGCATGAACGAACTGCTGCCGGTTGGCGAGGGAAATCCTGTCCGCTTCCGCACCCAGAGCGCGGTAGTCTTTGGTGGAGGAGAGGGGGGGGGAGCTGGCTAGCGCTGTGCGCACAGGCGCTGGGAGCTGCCGTAGAAAAATATGGGTGAAAATGAAGGAGGGGTCCGCCGAGCCCAAAACGGCCAACATCTTCTCCAGCAGCTCGGAAGGTTTGCTATCGCCGAGTCCGTTGAGTGACAACAGGCGACCCGCCTTCTCCATCTCCGACAGCTGGAAGAGCTGCAAAAGGAAGGCCTTGATGCGCCGTGTTCCTCCCAGCTCCAACTGGGCCTCAATGTGCTGAAACCATGGCCGGGGATGGTGCTGCCAAAACTCGGGCTACTTCCCCGCCGCTGCTGAGGTGCTAGCGCTAACATGAGCTGTACCGTTAGCATCACTCGGAGCCGGAGCGGTGTCGTCATCGCTTTGGGTCGACATGTTCGTTGTCAACGTGCGGGGTCACCAATGGGGGAGTGCAGGGAGGAGGAGACGGAGAGCTCGAGTCGAGTCCATCCTGTTTACTCGCCACACAAAACGACACCGATACGGCACAATCTCCCCTGGCAACCAGCCAACCAACCGCTAGGCTGCTGCCAACATGGCCCCGCCCCGGAAACTCTAAGCAGTGCCTACGTCAGCAGTCTGAATGCCTGCCTTAAAGGAGCAGCAGCCCCTGCTGAATCTACCCTCAAATGTATCACCACAGAGTCATGATTATGATTGTGACACCTGTCAATCAAACCCAGGTTGATATTTTTACTATTTAACATTTTTAATACATAAAGTGTAAGAAGAGGCAGCTGGTTGCGGTACAGTGTGTTGGGCAGTGCAGCGTGCTGGGCGGTGCAGCATGTTGGGTGGTGCAGTGTGTTGGGCGGTGCAGCGTGCTGGGTGGTGCAGTGTGCTGGGCGGTGCAGTGTGTTGGGCGGTGCAGTGTGCTGGGTGGTGCAGTGTGTTGGGCAGTGCAGCGTGCTGGGCGGTGCAGCGTGCTGGGTGGTGCAGTGTGCTGGGCGGTGCAGCATGCTGGGTGGTGTAGCGTGCTGGGCAGTGCAGCATGTTGGGTGGTGCAGTGTGCTGGGTGTCAGAGACTATCTGTGATGACAGAGAAAAAGACTGCTGTGAGGCTATTCAGACAACCTACAGTAAATCTCTTCATCCCTGCTTCATCATGTCAGCACCACCCTCCTCCTCCTCCTCACTCTGCTGCCTGCTCTTCACCATTTCCCTTCATCTATCCATCCATCCTACCATTGTCTATGCCTGCTAATCCAATTCTGGGTCGCGGGGCCCTTCATAATGAAAAAAACAAACTCTTCTCTCCTCTTTTTGCCCCGCTCCGTTTTCCACTTTCTTTGGCCTTCTCGCTCTTTATGTTTAATTCTCTTCTCATCTCTCCATCTCTTTCTAGCTCTCTCTTTCAATTGTTCTGTTAAACTGAGGCAGTTTTTTTTAATTTAGCTTTGCCAGCCTCTTTCTTCCTCTCGCTCTCTCTCTCTACATCACTCTTTTTCTCTCTCCCCCATTCGTTTCATTTTCTCTTGCTGCATTTTCCTTTTAAACTACTGGCAAGTTTTCAGGGGGATTGTTTACCTCTCACTGTGTGTTTTTCTCTTTGGGATTATATCAGAAAGCAGGACAATAGCCCGCTCTCTCTCTCGTTCTCCCTCTCTCCCTCCACCTCTTCCAGTCTTTCCCAGTGTCTCTCGGCCCTCTGAGGCAGCTCTGCTGGCGTGGCTCACAGTAACAACCTCCCACAGCTTGGATGCTGGCTGACCGGTGTGTAAACTGCAGGCAGAAACGTTTATAAAACCATCGCCATGGCATCCAAGAAGAACACATCTTCCTCTCCATTCTTCCTTTCCCTCTTTATCTCGCTCTGTCCATCTTCCTCTCATTCGCTCTCTGAATCGTTCCCGTCTTTCGGTCTCAACTTTTCCCTCTCGCTTTGTATCTGTCCACCCTATTTATGTTTCCTTTCACTTTATCTTTTCTTTACCTCCCCCTCTACCTTTTCATCCCTCTCTCCACCCTTTCTTTTCTTCTCCCTCCCTCCCTGCCTGATTTAGTGGAGTGGTTCCTACAGTATTGCCACTTGTGTCTCTGTGCCTGTCTAGTGTTTGCCATGCTGGCGCCCGTTCATTGTGCCGCCGTTTCCACCGTTACCAAGGCGATTCCGCGGTCCCTAAACGGCTTACAGGGCGCACAGAACGGGACAATCAGAGAGAGAGAGAGAGAGAGAGAGAGAGAGAGAGAGAGAGAGAGAGAGAGAGAGAGAGAGAGAGAGAGAGAGAGAGAGAGAGAGCGAGAAAGAGAGCGAGAGAGAATGAAAAACGAGGAAGAAGCGGATGGAAATACCGAAGGAGAGATATATAGGAAAGGAAGAGAAAGAAAAGAAAGGCGCTGACAGCTCCTCTCATTTCCGCCTCAGCCTCACTTCCCACATCCCTCGCTCTCACTCCCTTGCGTTCTCAGTGTCGTTGCCAAGTTGCTTGTATAGATGTAAGCACATTAGAAGCCACGCTCGCTCACCTCGGTGACGGGACACTAAGTCACTGCTGCACCGCAGCCTTCCATCTGCGAGCCAGCCCATCCATCACTCAAGCTGTGTGAAACATCCCATTTCCATCTGACATCATCAGAGCAGTTGAGTGATTCTGAAATGTGCCCATCTCAGATTCTGGGGTTTTGTGTGAGAATACTGTTTAACATCTAGCTGACAAAGCTGGAGAAGGAGCAACATGTATCCACAGTTCAAATGCAGGACAAAGGAAAGGCAGTCTCCTACTGTAGTGCACTGCTGTAGTCTCCTACTGTAGTGCACTGCTGTAGTCTCCTACTGTAGTCTCCTGCTGTAGTCTCCTACTGTAGTGCACTGCTGTAGTCTACTATTGTAGTCTCCTACTGTAGTCTCCTGCTGTTGTCTCCTACTGTAGTGCACTGCTGTAGTCTCCTACTGTAGTCTCCTACTGTAGTGCACTGCTGTAGTCTCCTACTGTAGTCTCCTGCTGTAGTCTCCTACTGTAGTGCACTGCTGTAGTCTCCTACTGTAGTCTCCTGCTGTAGTGTCCTACTGTAGTCTCCTGCTGTAGTCTCCTGCTGTAGTCTCCTACTGTAGTAAACTGCTGCTGTCTCCTGCTGTAGTCTCCTATTGTACTCTCTTGATGTAGTCTCCTACTGTAGTATCCTACTGTTGTCTCCTGCTGTAGTCTCCTATTGTACTCTCTTGATGTAGTCTCCTACTGTTGTCTCCTACTGTAGTCTCCTGCTGTAGCATCCTACTGTTGTCCCCTGCTGTAGTCTCCTACTGTAGTCTCCTATTGTACTCTCTTGATGTAGTCTCCTACTGTAGTCTCCTGCTGTAGTATCCTACTGTAGTCTCCTACTGTTGTCTCCTGCTGTAGTCTCCTACTGTTGTCTCCTGCTGTAGTCTCCTACTGTAGTCTCCTATTGTAGTCTCCTACTGTAGTCTCCTGCTGTTGTCTCCTACTGTAGTCTCCTGCTGTAGTCTCCTACTATAGTCTCTTGATGTAGTCTCCTACTGTAGTCTCCTGCTGTAGTCTCCTACTGTTGTCTCCTGCTGTAGTCTCCTACTGTAGTCTCCTATTGTAGTCTCTTGATGTAGTCTCCTACTGTAGTCTCCTGCTGTAGTCTTCTACTGTAGTCTCCAACTATAGTCTCTTGATGTAGTCTCCTACTGTAGTCTCCTACTGTTGTCTCCTACTGTAGTCTCCTGCTGTAGTCTCCTACTGTAGTCTCTTGATGTAGTCGCCTACTGTAGTCTCCTGCTGTAGTCTCCTACTGTTGTCTCCTACTGTAGTCTCCTGCTGTAGTCTTCTACTGTAGTCTCCTACTGTAGTCTCCTGCTCTAGTCTCCTGCTGTAGTCTCCTACTGTAGTCTCCTGCTGTAGTCTCCTACTGCTGTCTCCTACTGTAGTCTCCTGCTGTAGTCTCCTACTGCTGTCTCCTAATGTAGTCTCCTGCTGTAGTCTTCTACTGTTGTCTCCTACTGTAGTCTCTTGATGTAGTCTCCTGCTGTAGTCTCCTACTGTAGTCTCCTGCTGTAGTCTTCTACTGTAGTCTCCTACTGTAGTCTCCTGCTGTAGTCTCCTGCTGTAGTCTCCTACTGTAATATTCATGCAGAATAGCTGCAACATGAAACCTGGCTTCTACTGTACTACTAATGCAAGAGAAATACAGAATAGAGGAGTTCTACCAGGGCTTCAACTGCTGCCATTTTCTTCTTCTCTCTTTATCCTTTTCTCTGCCATCCCCCCAAACCACACACGGCCAACGCACACTCTGTCACACCCATATATGGCCAACGTCTTTGGCGACCACCCGACCTTTTGACCTCTCTCCTTATAAGAGCATGTATACAACAATGACAGGCAAGAGACGTATAGGGCAGTTGCCATAACACCCAGAGGAACAGAACACAAAAGGATGGTCAGGAAAGATAAACATTTATCGCTCTGTCGTTCCCTCCATCCTGTTTCCTATGCATGCCCTCCTCCATCACTGTTTTTATTGGTTCACTTTCCTCCACTCACCCACGTTACTGTGTGTGTGTGTGTGTGTGTGTGTGTGTGTGCACGCGCGTGTGTGCATGTGTGCGTATGCATGTGATAGTTTCATTTAAAGAGTCATGATTACAAAGTATGAAATTCATTCAGATAACTGATAACTGACATAATTGCATCTTACTAATAAAGAAAATGAAAACTGAGCCAAAATTAGGACTTTGTATGTATGTATGTATGTATGTATGTATGTATGTATGTATGTATGTATGTATGCATGTATGCATGCATGCATGCATGCATGTATATGTATGCATGTATGTGTACGTATGTATGTATGTATGTATGCATGTATGTATGTATGTCACCAGATTAGTTGTTGCAGGCAAGGTCTTAGCAAAGGTCCTGCTATGCAGGATGGTGATGCACTTGACAGAACATCTGCTGCCAGAGTCACAGCGTGGGTTCAGGAAGAACAGGAGTACTGTGGATATGATTTTCACAGTAAGACAGCTACAAGAAAAGTGCCGCGAACAACATCAGGACCTTTTCATGGCTTTTGTAGACCTCTCCAAACTTTTCACACTGTGAATCAAGAGATACTTTGGAAAATCCTGAGAAAGCTTGGCCGTCCGACCAAATATATGAACATTCTATCACAGTTCCATGATGGGACGGTGGCACGGGTAGCCATAGGAGGACAGGAATCAGCGCCCTTTAATGTATGTACTGGAGTGAGGCACAGGGGTGTGTGCTGGCACCAGTACTCTTCAACATTTACCTCCTGTGTCACAAAACCTTTTCACAAAGATCTGGAAGACAGTAGTGGGATCACAATAGACTTTATGCTAGATGGAAACCTCTTCAACATCCGAAGGCTCCAGGCAACCACCAAGTTGTCTGCAGTGCAGGTCCTTAAGCTGCAGTACGCTGATGACTGCACTCTTGTAGCTCACACACCAGAAGACCTGCAAACCATCCTAGCCACAGTTGTGAATGCGTACAGCAGGCTGGGTCCATCAGTCAACACCACCATAGAACACCCACCACCCTCAGTTGCTCCATCTTTTAAATACTTGGGCAGCATCCTTTCTGAGGGCTGCAACACTGATCATGAAACTCATAATAGAATCAAACAAGCCTTTGTAGCCTTCGGCAAACTCCAATGTCAGGACTTCCAAACAAACACCAAATTCCCGTTTACAACCTAAGGCTGCTGGAGCGGTTCCACATAAGGTGTCTGCAGTGAATCATGGGCACCACGTGGTGTGGCCGTGTTCCTCATGCTGAGATTCTTGCTAGGACAAACTAACTGCAAGAGCACAGAAGCCACGGTCACTGAACACCAACTGTGGTGGCTTGGGCATGTCATCAGGATGCTTCAAGAACGCCTGCCATGTCAAGTTCTGTATGGACAGCTTCATCTGGGACACTAGTGGTCAGAAGAAGTGATACAAAAACCAGCTAAAACATCACTGAAGAAGTGTTGTATCGAACCCTTGAGACTGGAGCAAGCTGCCATCAACCAATCCAACTGATGGGAGATCTGCCACAGAGGTATAGAACAGCTGGAAATGGAGAAGAATGTGAAATAACAACAAAAAAGACTAAGGAGACACACAACCATGCCTGTTCCACTAACTTACACTTCATATGCCCAACGTGCAATAAGACTTGTGGATCAAGTATTGGACTCTACAGTCATCAAAGACCACACCGTTAACAAGGAGGGATGTCATCATCGCACTCGATGGACTACCAGCAAGCAAGCATGTATGTATGTTTGGGTGGCACGGTGGTCCAGTGGTTGGCACTGTCGCCTCACAGAAAGAAGGCCCTAGGTTCGAACCCTGGGGTTGTCCAACCTTGGGGGTTATCCCAGGTCGTTCTCTGTGTGGAGTTTGCATGTTCTTCCTGTGTCTGTGGTGGGTTTTCTCCGGGTGCTCCGGTTTCGCCCACCATCAAAACGACATGCATGTTAGGGTTAATACTCCTGTCTGTGCCCCTGAGCAAGGCATGGCAAGATGACCTGGAGTTGGTGGTAAGCCTAACCCTAACCCGGGTGCTGCATGGCGGCTGCCCACTGCCCCCAGCTACACAGCTAGGACAGGTTAAATGCAGAGTGTAATTTCTCCATGGGGATCAATAAAGTATCTCAAAATCAAAATCTATGTACGTACACTACCGTTCAAAAGTTTGGGATCACCCAAACAATTTTGTGTTTTCCATGAAAAGTCACACTTATTCACCACCATATGTTGTGAAATGAATAGAAAATAGAGTCAAGACATTGACAAGGTTAGAAATAATGATTTGTATTTGAAATAAGATTTTTTTTACATCAAACTTTGCTTTCGTCAAAGAATCCTCCATTTGCAGCAATTACAGCATTGCAGACCTTTGGCATTCTAGCTGTTAATTTGTTGAGGTAATCTGGAGAAATTGCACCCCACACTTCCAGAAGCAGCTCCCACAAGTTGGATTGGTTGGATGGGCACTTCTTTGAGCAGATTGAGTTTCTGGAGCATCACATTTGTGGGGTCAATTAAACGCTCAAAATGGCCAGAAAAAGAGAACTTTCATCTGAAACTCGACAGTCTATTCTTGTTCTTAGAAATGAAGGCTATTCCATGCGAGAAATTGCTAAGAAATTGAAGATTTCCTACACCGGTGTGTACTACTCCCTTCAGAGGACAGCACAAACAGGCTCTAACCAGAGTAGAAAAAGAAGTGGGAGGCCGCGTTGCACAACTGAGCAAGAAGATAAGTACATTAGAGTCTCTAGTTTGAGAAACAGACGCCTCACAGGTCCCCAACTGGCATCTTCATTAAATAGTACCTGTTAGAGCCTGTTTGTGCTGTCCTCTGAAGGGAGTAGTACACACCGGTGTAGGAAATCTTCAATTTCTTAGCAATTTCTCGCATGGAATAGCCTTCATTTCTAAGAACAAGAATAGACTGTCGAGTTTCAGATGAAAGTTCTCTTTTTCTGGCCATTTTGAGCGTTTAATTGACCCCACAAATGTGATGCTCCAGAAACTCAATCTCCTCAAAGAAGTGCCCATCCAACCAATCCAACTTGTGGGAGCTGCTTCTGGAAGCGTGGGGTGCAATTTCTCCAGATTACCTCAACAAATTAACAGCTAGAATGCCAAAGGTCTGCAATGCTGTAATTGCTGCAAATGGAGGATTCTTTGACGAAAGCAAAGTTTGATGTAAAAAAAATCTTATTTCAAATACAAATCATTATTTCTAACCTTGTCAATGTCTTGACTCTATTTTCTATTCATTTCACAACATATGGTGGTGAATAAGTGTGACTTTTCATGGAAAACACGAAATTGTTTGGGTGATCCCAAACTTTTGAACGGTAGTGTATGTATGTACGTATGTATGTCTATCAATGTAAACCTGAATTTCTGTAGTTTGTGTTTTATAAATGTTTATGTATGAATGTATCTACCTTCCTATCTCTCCATCGATCCATCTGGGTCATCCATCAGTCTAATCTTGGTATATGAGGAAGATAATTCTGAAGCCAAGGTTGCGGGTGGAAAAGTATAAAATCCTAGAACGCGGTCAGAATATATGCACCTTCTGCTGAGGAAACACAGCTGACAACCCAAATACGTCGCACACTCCACACAGACTTTATTTGTGAGTGCGTGCAAACACAGACACACACACACACACACACACACACACACACACACACACACACACACACACACACACACACACACACACACACACACTGCAGATCACCACACTCTCACATACCCACAAACAAGCACATACAAACAGAAACATATTCAGACACACACGTACGTATATCAACAGCTGTCTAAGCAGACCAGACAGGGCAGAGGCACCGCGTAACCCACACGTGAGAAGGCGAGAAACCAGTTTCTCTCAGAAAAAAAAAGAAAAGGGAAATCTCCGTGTTACCCCTCCGGCTTGGTCGGGCGTCCCTACAGACACAATTAGCCGTGTCTGCAGGTGGGATTGGGAAGCTGGATGTGGGTATGTGTCCCGGTCACTGCACTAGCGCCTCGGGGGTAGGGGGTAGGGGGGAATAGTGTGATCCTCCTATGTGCTATGTCCTCCTGGTGAAACTCCTCACTGTCAGGTGAAACGAAGCGGCTGGTGACTCCACATGTATGGGAGGAGGCATGTGGTAGTCTGCAGCCCTCCCCGGATCAACAGAGGGGGTGGAGCAGAGACCGGGACGGCTCGGAAGAGTGGGGTAAACTGGCCGGGTACAATTGGGGAGAAAAATTGGGAAAAGGAAAAAAGAAAAGAAAAAAAGGAACACAGCTGAAGCAGAAAGAATGTAGGATGTGAGAGAGAGAGAGAGAGAGAGAGAGAGAGAGAGAGAGAGAGAGAGAGAGAGAGAGAGAGAGAGAGAGAGAGCGACAGCAAGACAGAGAGAGAGAGACAGAGACAGAGAGAGAGAGAGAGAGACAGCAAGACAGAGAGAGAGAGACAGCAAGACAGAGAGAGAGAGAGAGAGAGAGAGAGAGAGAGAGAGAGAGAGAGAGAGAGAGAGAGAGCAAGACAGAGAGAGAGAGAGAGAGAGAGCAAGACAGAGAGAGAGAGAGAGAGAGAGAGAGAGAGAGAGAGAGAGAGAGAGAGAGAGAGAGAGAGAGAGTGAGAGAGAGAGAGAGAGAGAAGGGCTGAGATAGGTAAGAACAAGCGAAAGTGAAACATTCTTGTTTGTGGTTACCACCAATCACATTGTAGTTTTCTAATGGGATGTGGTTCATTGGTTGTCATACCAGAAGTGGTAGCATTAACGTTAACTAAACCCCTCAGACAGCAACACGGGCAGCTGACCGTTAGGCACCAGAGGATCACTGAACCGAATCTGAACTGGACTGAATGGCGGAGAGACGAAAAGACCGACAAATGAAGTGTGGCAGTGAAGCTGCGCACACAACAAAGGCAGACAGGCGAGGGAGCAAGATGATGCTACGTTAAGGAAAGACTGACGGAGACAGAGAGAGGGACGGAGGGGGAGAGGGGGGGAGAGAGAGGGGGGGGGGGGGTAGAAGGCGACAGAAGTGAAAGAGGCAAGTATCAAAATGATTAAATGTCCCCCGTGAGGGAGGGCCACTGGATTTATCAACGGTCAGCGGCAGGTCAACCAGCAGGGGCGCTCATGTGTACAGGGAGCCTGCGCCGTCCGGACGGACCACACCTTTCCATAGTCCCGCCGTACCGACGCACACCCAAAGCCTACACTCCCCTACACTATCTCTGCTCGTCCCTTCCTTTCCGCCGGAAGTTACCGACTGTAAACAACATGGCGCTGTCCGCGGACGAGGAAGAAGCGCTGCTGTGTTGCCAGGCTGTGTTGGAAAGAAACCCTGGCGGAGGGGGATGGTCGACCACTTAACGAAGGGGGGGGGGGTAGAGAGGGGCAGTTCAGCGTGTTGGTGAGGGATATGAGACGTATGGATGATGAAAAACCTCGTCTCCATACTGTATAACCGTTGTAAAGCCACGAAGGGGAAACTCAAGGTTTCCGGTGCCACACGAAAGGCATGTCGATGTGAAACAGCTCCATGCCCAGCCGCGTTTTGTGTGGCACCGGGACACGAACGCCAGGGACGCGTGACCACAAAAATGGAGCTTCGCGTGGACATGGCAGGCGGGCGGACATGGCAGGTGGGCGGACATGGCAGGCACGTGGACATGGCAGGCGGGCGGACATGGCAGGCGGGCGGACATGGCAGGCGGGCGGACATGGCAGGCGGGCGGACATGGGTGGCGCTTGGACATGGCAGGCGGGTGGACATGGCAGGCGTGTGGACATGGCAGGCGGGCGGACATGGCAGGCGGGCGGACATGGCAGGCGGGCGGACATGGCAGGCGGGCGGACATGGGTGGCGCTTGGACATGGCAGGCGGGTGGACATGGCAGGCGGGCGGACATGGCAGGCGGGCGGACATGGCAGGCGGGCGGACATGGCAGGCGGGCGGACATGGGTGGCGCTTGGACATGGCAGGCGGGTGGACATGGCAGGCGGGTGGACATGGCAGGCGGGCGGACATGGCAGGCGGGCGGACATGGCAGGCGGGCGGACATGGCAGGCGGGCGGACATGGGTGGCGCTTGGACATGGCAGGCGGGTGGACATGGGCGGCGCATGGACATGGCAGGCGGGTGGACGCTGAGGTCCGCTATTGCGTCATTTTAGTCCGTGTGGACCCCAGCGGCCCATGTGTGGTGCGTCAAGACTAGAACTGGCCTTAAGGGTGGTGTCAGGACAAAGGTGGATGCTGTCACACCGCCACATACGGTCTGTGTGTAACGTGTGTGTGTGTGTGTGTGTGTGTGTGTAAAGTGTGTGTGTGTGTGTGTGTGTGTAAATTGTGTGTGTGTGTGTGTGTGTGTATGTGTGTAAAGTGTGTGTGTGTAAAGCGTGTGTAAAGTGTGTGTGTGTGTGTGTGTGTCTAAAGTGTGTGTGTGTATGTGTGTGTGTGTAAAGTGTGTGTGTGTGTGTGTGTGTATGTGTGTAAAGTGTGTGTGTGTGTGTGTGTGTGTGTGTGTATGTGTGTAAAGTGTGTGTGTGTGTGTGTGTAGTGATAGCAACAGCAGGAAGACGGAGCAGGAGAAGCTAGAGTAGAGACATATCGAGGGCTGAGGGAAGAGGAAGAAGAACCAGAACCAGAACCAGACGGGATGTGGAAGGTGAAGTCCACAGCAGTCCCAGGGGCAATAGGAGCTCTAGGGGCTGTGATCCACAAGCTGGGAGAGCGGCTCCAGCAGATTCCAGGAACAACATCTGAGGTCTCTGTCCAGAAGAGTGCAGTCCTAGGGACAGCTAAGATACCGTGGAGGACCCTTACACTCCCGGGCCTCTGGTAGAGGACCCGAGCTTGAGGAAGACGCACACCAGCCCAAAAAGGGTGAGATTATATATGAACCAACGGAACTTTCAAGGGCGACACCATCTGCATTCTTTTCTGGGTTGTCAGATGGAAACACCCACGCAGCCGTTAGCAAAAAGCAGTGACGTGGCTTCCCCCTCGCCATGCTTTAAGCCTTGGGTGTGTCTCAATCAGTTTTTATGAACATGCACAGCGCTCTGTCACAGCCGGTAACGAGAGATGCCGGACCCTAATCTGTCTCCGATCTGGAGGGGGCGGACCGGAGGTTGGGAATTAAAAAGGAGCCATTGTCAGATGTGAAGGATCTCATGTTGTGCTACTGGGGAGGAGTGCACACACGGAAATCTGTCTTTCCAGCTGGACGAGGGCCGGTGAAGTGTGGCTCTCACTGGGGTTATCATCTAGAAACATACGTACATCCTGACAAACCCCAGTCCCGCTGTTAACGACACCCCGGGGCTCGTGTCAACTGTAAACAGCTGAAACAGCACCAACGGGGAAGGACGAGAAGGTTAATTGGTGGGAATAGCAACTGTTAAACTTGGCATACTTTTATAAACCCCAGTTTCTCCCATGTAGTATTGTGCATTGTGTTGCCAGTTTTGCATGTGGGAAAAATAATGTAGTCCCAGACATCACTGTCAACATCCACAAAACTACTAACAGGGCCACGGTTTGGTTTTTTTGTTGCTCCTTTGCTCCTTGAACCCAGCCACTGATGTGTGACAGAAGGGTACCAGCAAGGGTTAAAGGGAAGCTTTACAAGATGGTAGTGAGGCCAGCTATGTTGTATGGTTTGGAGACAGTGGTGCTGATGAAAAGACAGGAGGTGGAGCTGGAGGTGGCAGAGATGAAGATGATAAGATTTTCACTGGGGGTGATGAAGAAGGACAGGATTAGGAACGAGTATGTTAGAGGGACAGCTCAGGTTGGACGGTTTGGAGACAAAGCAAGAGAGACAAGATGGAGATGGTTTGGACATGTGTGGAGGAGAGATGCTGGGTATACTGGGAGAAGGATGCTGAATATGGAGCTGCCAGGGAAGAGGAGAAGAGGAAGGCCAAAGAGGAGGTTTATGGATGTGGTGAGGGAGGACATGCAGGTGGCTGGTGTGACAGAGGAAGATGCAGAGGACAGGAAGAGATGGAAACAGATGATCTGCTGTGGCGCCCCCTAACGGGAGCAGCCGAAAGTAGTTGCAGTAGTAGTAGCAGCAGCAGCAGCAGTAGTAGTAGTAGTAGTAGTAGTAGTAGTAGTAGTAGTAGTAGTAGTAGCAGTAGCAGCAGTAGTAGTAGCAGAATCAGTAGTAGTAGTAGTAGTAGTAGTAGTAGCAGTAACAGTAGTAGTAGCAGTAGTAGTAGTAGTAGTAGCAGTAGTAGTTGTAGCGGTAACAGTAGTAGTAGCAGTAGTAGTAGTAGAAGTGGCAGTAGTAGTATTAGCAGTAGTAGTAACATTAGTAGTAGCAGTAGTAGTAGCAGTAACAGTAGTAGTAACAGTAGTAGTATTAGCAGTAGTAGTAACATTAGTAGTAGCAGTAGTAGTAGCAGTAACAGTAGTAGTAACAGTAGTAGTAGCAGTAGTAGTAACAGTAGTAGTAGCAGTAGTAGTAGTAAAAATAGTAGTAACAGTAGTAGCAGTAGTAGCAGTTCAAGAGACATGATGCCATCTGGTTGTTGGAATTCTTTCAAGGGGACATGAAGGCATTCTGGCCGTTAGGTACACACATACACAAGGTGGCACCATACACCAGGTGGCACCATACACCAGGTGGCACCATACACAAGGTGGCACCATACACCAGGTGGCACATTTATTGTGTGTAATCTATTATAAAAACGTACCAACAAGTATTCAGTTCAGTCTTTTTTAAACAAGTGACTTCTTTGATAACTGTTCCTTTTTGGGCGTTAAAACGATAGTTCATGGGGCGTCCGGCTGGTGTAGCGGTCTATTCTGTTGCCTACCAAAATGGGGATCACCGGTTCGAATCCCCATGTTACCTCCAGCTTGGTTGGGCGTCCCTACAGACACAATTGGCCGTGTCTGTGGGTATTTAGCGTGATCCTCCCACGTGCTACATCCCCCTGGTGAAACTCCTCACTGTCTGGTGAAAAGAAGCGGCTGGTGACTCCACATGTATGGGAGGAGGCATGTGGTAGTATGCAGCCCTCCCCGGATCAGCAGAGGGGGTGGGGCAGAGACCGGGAAACCAGCAGAGGGGGTGGAGCAGAGACCGGGAAGGCTCGGAAGAGTGGGGTAACTGGCCGGGTACAATTGGGGAGAAAATGGGTGAAAAAGATAAAAACAAAAAACAACAATAGTTCATACTTGTGTGCGGTGTACTAGTTCTCATCCTTTTTACAGACATAAACTGACAAACCGTAGCTAGAAAGCCAACTGACAAACCGTAGCTAGAAAGCCAACTGACAAACCGTAGCTAGAAAGCCAACTGACAAACCGTAGCTAGAAAGCCAACTGACAAACCGTAGCTAGAAAGCCAACCGACAAACCGTAGCTAGAAAGCCAACTGACAAACCGTAGCTAGAAAGCCAACTGACAAACCGTAGGTAGAAAGCCAACTGACAAACCGTAGCTAGAAAGCCAACCGACAAACCGTAGCTAGAAAGCCAACCGACAAACCGTAGCTAGAAAGCCAACTGACAAACCGTAGCTAGAAAGCCAACTGACAAACCGTAGCTAGAAAGCCAACCGACAAACCGTAGCTAGAAAGCCAACCGACAAACCGTAGCTAGAAAGCCAACTGACAAACCGTAGCTAGAAAGCCAACTGACAAACCGTAGCTAGAAAGCCAACTGACAAACCGTAGCTAGAAAGCCAACCGACAAACCGTAGCTAGAAAGCCAACCGACAAACCGTAGCTAGAAAGCCAACCGACAAACCGTAGCTAGAAAGCCAACCGACAATCCGTAGCTAGAAAGCCAACCGACAAACCGTAGCTAGAAAGCCAACTGACAAACCGTAGCTAGAAAGCCAACTGACAAACCGTAGCTAGAAAGCCAACTGACAAACCGTAGCTAGAAAGCCAACCGACAAACCGTAGCTAGAAAGCCAACCGACAAACCGTAGCTAGAAAGCCAACTGACAAACCGTAGGTAGAAAGCCAACCGACAAACCGTAGCTAGAAAGCCAACCGACAAACCGTAGCTAGAAACCCAACCGACAAACCGTAGGTAGAAAGCCAACTGACAAACCGTAGCTAAAAAGCCAACCGACTACCGTAGCTAGAAAGCCAACTGACAAACCGTAGCTAGAAAGCCAACTGACAAACCGTAGGTAGAAAGCCAACCGACAAACCGTAGCTAGAAAGCCAACCGACTACCGTAGCTAGAAAGCCAACCGACAAACCGTAGCTAGAAAGCCAACTGACAAACCGTAGCTAGAAAGCCAACTGACAAACCGTAGGTAGAAAGCCAACCGACAAACCGTAGGTAGAAAGCCAACTGACAAACCGTAGCTAGAAAGCCAACTGACAAACCGTAGGTAGAAAGCCAACTGACAAACCGTAGGTAGAAAGCCAACCGACAAACCGTAGGTAGAAAGCCAACTGACAAACCGTAGGTAGAAAGCCAACTGACAAACCGTAGGTAGAAAGCCAACTGACAAACCGTAGCTAGAAAGCCAACTGACAAACCGTAGCGAGAAAGCCAACCGACAAACCGTAGGTAGAAAGCCAACCGACAAACCGTAGGTAGAAAGCCAACTGACAAACCGTAGCTAAAAAGCCAACTGACAAACCGTAGCTAGAAAGCCAACTGACAAACCGTAGCGAGAAAGCCAACTGACAAACCGTAGGTAGAAAGCCAACCGACAAACCGTAGCTGGAAAGCCAACTGACAAACCGTAGGTAGAAAGCCAACTGACAAACCGTAGGTAGAAAGCCAACCGACAAACCGTAGGTAGAAAGCCAACTGACAAACCGTAGGTAGAAAGCCAACTGACAAACCGTAGGTAGAAAGCCAACTGACAAACCGTAGCTAGAAAGCCAACTGACAAACCGTAGCTAGAAAGCCAACTGACAAACCGTAGGTAGAAAGCCAACTGACAAACCGTAGCTAGAAAGCCAACCGACAAACCGTAGCTAGAAAGCCAACTGACAAACCGTAGCTAGAAAGCCAACTGACAAACCGTAGCTAGAAAGCCAACCGACAAACCGTAGCTAGAAAGCCAACCGACAAACCGTAGCTAGAAAGCCAACTGACAAACCGTAGCTAGAAAGCCAACTGACAAACCGTAGCTAGAAAGCCAACTGACAAACCGTAGCTAGAAAGCCAACCGACAAACCGTAGCTAGAAAGCCAACCGACAAACCGTAGCTAGAAAGCCAACCGACAAACCGTAGCTAGAAAGCCAACCGACAATCCGTAGCTAGAAAGCCAACCGACAAACCGTAGCTAGAAAGCCAACTGACAAACCGTAGCTAGAAAGCCAACTGACAAACCGTAGCTAGAAAGCCAACTGACAAACCGTAGCTAGAAAGCCAACCGACAAACCGTAGCTAGAAAGCCAACCGACAAACCGTAGCTAGAAAGCCAACCGACAAACCGTAGGTAGAAAGCCAACCGACAAACCGTAGCTAGAAAGCCAACCGACAAACCGTAGCTAGAAACCCAACCGACAAACCGTAGGTAGAAAGCCAACTGACAAACCGTAGTTAGAAAGCCAACTGACAAACCGTAGCTAAAAAGCCAACCGACTACCGTAGCTAGAAAGCCAACCGACAAACCGTAGCTAGAAAGCCAACTGACAAACCGTAGGTAGAAAGCCAACCGACAAACCGTAGCTAGAAAGCCAACTGACAAACCGTAGCTAGAAAGCCAACTGACAAACCGTAGCTAGAAAGCCAACTGACAAACCGTAGGTAGAAAGCCAACCGACAAACCGTAGCTAGAAAGCCAACTGACAAACCGTAGCTAGAAAGCCAACTGACAAACCGTAGGTAGAAAGCCAACTGACAAACCGTAGGTAGAAAGCCAACCGACAAACCGTAGGTAGAAAGCCAACTGACAAACCGTAGGTAGAAAGCCAACTGACAAACCGTAGCTAGAAAGCCAACTGACAAACCGTAGCTAGAAAGCCAACTGACAAACCGTAGCGAGAAAGCCAACCGACAAACCGTAGGTAGAAAGCCAACCGACAAACCGTAGGTAGAAAGCCAACTGACAAACCGTAGCTAGAAAGCCAACTGACAAACCGTAGCTAGAAAGCCAACTGACAAACCGTAGCGAGAAAGCCAACTGACAAACCGTAGGTAGAAAGCCAACCGACAAACCGTAGCTGGAAAGCCAACTGACAAACCGTAGGTAGAAAGCCAACTGACAAACCGTAGGTAGAAAGCCAACCGACAAACCGTAGGTAGAAAGCCAACTGACAAACCGTAGGTAGAAAGCCAACTGACAAACCGTAGCTAGAAAGCCAACCGACAAACCGTAGGTAGAAAGCCAACTGACAAACCGTAGCTAGAAAGCCAACTGACAAACCGTAGGTAGAAAGCCAACCGACAAACCGTACCTAGAAAGCCAACCGACAAACCGTAGCTAGAAAGCCAACCGACAAACCGTAGGTAGAAAGCCAACTGACAAACCGTAGCTAGAAAGCCAACCGACAAACCGTAGCTAGAAAGCCAACTGACAAACCGTAGCTAGAAAGCCAACCGACAAACCGTAGCTAGAAAGCCAACTGACAAACCGTAGCTAGAAAGCCAACCGACAAACCGTAGCTAGAAAGCCAACTGACAAACCGTAGGTAGAAAGCCAACCGACAAACCGTAGCGAGAAAGCCAACCGACAAACCGTAGGTAGAAAGTCAACCGACAAACCGTAGGTAGAAAGCCAACTGACAAACCGTAGCTAGAAAGCCAACTGACAAACCGTAGGTAGAAAGCCAACCGACAAACCGTAGCTAGAAACCCAACCGACAAACCGTAGGTAGAAAGCCAACCGACAAACCGTAGTTAGAAAGCCAACTGACAAACCGTAGCTAGAAAGCCAACCGACTACCGTAGCTAGAAAGCCAACTGACAAACCGTAGCTAGAAAGCCAACTGACAAACCGTAGGTAGAAAGCCAACCGACAAACCGTAGCTAGAAAGCCAACCGACAAACCGTAGCTAGAAAGCCAACCGACAAACCGTAGCTAGAAAGCCAACTGACAAACCGTAGCTAGAAAGTCAACTGACAAACCGTAGCTAGAAAGCCAACTGACAAACCGTAGGTAGAAAGCCAACCGACAAACCGTAGCTAGAAAGCCAACAGACAAACCGTAGCTAGAAAGCCAACTGACAAACCGTAGGTAGAAAGCCAACCGACAAACCGTAGGTAGAAAGCCAACTGACAAACCGTAGCTAGAAAGCCAACCGACAAACCGTAGCTAGAAAGCCAACTGACAAACCGTAGCTAGAAAGCCAACTGACAAACCGTAGCGAGAAAGCCAACCGACAAACCGTAGGTAGAAAGCCAACCGACAAACCGTAGGTAGAAAGCCAACTGACAAACCGTAGCGAGAAAGCCAACTGACAAACCGTAGGTAGAAAGCCAACTGACAAACCGTAGCTAGAAAGCCAACCGACAAACCGTAGCTAGAAAGCCAACTGACAAACCGTAGGTAGAAAGCCAACCGACAGACCGTAGCTAGAAAGCCAACCGACAAACCGTAGGTAGAAAGCCAACCGACAAACCGTGGGTAGAAAGCCAACCGACAAACCGTAGCTAGAAAGCCAACCGACAAACCGTAGCTAGAAAGCCAACTGACAAACCGTAGGTAGAAAGCCAACTGACAAACCGTAGCTAGAAAGCCAACCGACAAACCGTAGCTAGAAAGCCAACTGACAAACCGTAGCTAGAAAGCCAACCGACAAACCGTAGCTAGAAAGCCAACCGACAAACCGTAGCTAGAAAGCCAACCGACAAACCGTGGGTAGAAAGCCAACTGACAAACCGTGGGTAGAAAGCCAACTGACAAACCGTAGCTAGAAAGCCAACCGACAAACCGTGGGTAGAAAGCCAACCGACAAACCGTGGGTAGAAAGCCAACTGACAAACCGTGGGTAGAAAGCCAACTGACAAACCGTAGCTAGAAAGCCAACTGACAAACCGTAGCTAGAAAGAGCCTCGTTAGCAGTACATCATCAAGAGCAACCACACAGCAGTGTGTCGGGTCATTTGTACGCTGCTGTCAGTCTCAGCAACAAGTCCAACATCAGGGTTAACATGGCTTGAAACAACAGCGATGCAGGTTAGCCACCTCCCTCTGTCACCTCCCTCTGTCACCTCCCTCTGCCACCTCCCTCTGTCACCTCCCGTCCATCCTCTGCTGTGCTTGCTCCCCTGCAGGCTGCAGGAGGACGGGCTTTGACCTACCACTATCTTCACATCAACTCTGGGCGGCGCTCTTCTCCGTATGACTTCTAATTTCTCTTACCCTTTAGATATTTCTGTCTATATACATGTTTCTATCTCCCCCTGCCCTCCCCTGCCCTCCCCCGCCCTCCCCCTCTCCTCACTCTACTGTTAAGTTCAAACCTCAACACAACCGCACGCAAAGAGATGCATACTTATTGCCTGACACCGCTTGTTATGGTGGACAAAGTGCCTCATAAGAGCTTCACCACAAAACACCCACACACACAGCTTACTCTCCCTCCCTCCCCCCCCTCTCTTTCTTTCTCTCTCCCTCCCTCTCTTGCTTTCTTCTCTTCTCTCCCTCTGTCTGTGTTTCTGTTTCTCTCTCTCTCTCCCTCCCTCCCACTCCCTCTTTCTCTCTGTTTCTCTCCCTCTTGTTTTCTTCTCTTCTCTCCCTCTGTTTCTGTTTCTCTCTCTCTCTCTCTCTCTCTCTCTCTCTCTCTCTCTCTCTCTCTCTCTCTCTCTCTCTCTCTCTCTCTCTCTCTCTCTCTCTCTCTCTCCATCTCTGTCTCCCTCTCTCTGTCTCTGTATCTGTCTCCCTCTCTCTGTCTCTGTCTCCCTCTCTCTGTCTCCGTATCTGTCTCCCTCTCTCTGTCTCCGTATCTGTCTCCCTCTCTCTGTCTCCCTCTCTCTGTCTCCCTCTCTCTGTCTCCCTCTCTCTGTCTCCGTATCTGTCTCCCTCTCTCTGTCTCCGTATATGTCTCCCTCTCTCTGTCTCCGTATCTGTCTCCCTCTCTCTGTCTCCGTATCTGTCTCCCTCTCTCTGTCTCCCTCTCTCTGTCTCCCTCTCTCTGTCTCTGTCTCCCTCTCTCTGTCTCCGTATCTGTCTCCCTCTCTCTGTCTCCCTCTCTCTGTCTCCGTATCTGTCTCCCTCTCTCTGTCTCTGTCTCCCTCCCTCTGTCTCCGTATCTGTCTCCCTCTCTCTGTCTCCCTCTCTCTGTCTCCCTCTCTCTGTCTCCCTCTCTCTGTCTCCGTCTCTGTCTCCCTCTCTCTGTCTCCCTCTCTCTGTCTCCCTCTCTCTGTCTCCGTCTCCCTCTCTCTGTCTCCCTCCCTCTGTCTCCGTATCTGTCTCCCTCTCTCTGTCTCCCTCTCTCTGTCTCCCTCTCTCTGTCTCCGTCTCTGTCTCCCTCTCTGTCTCTCTCTGTCTCCGTCTCTGTCTCCCTCTCTCTGTCTCCGTCTCCCTCTCTCTGTCTCCGTCTCTGTCTCCCTCTCTCTGTCTCCGCCTCTCTGTCTCCGTCTCTGTCTCCCTCTCTCTGTCTCTGTCTCCGCCTCTCTGTCTCCGTCTCTGTCTCCCTCTCTCTGTCTCCGTCTCTGTCTCCCTCTCTGTCTCCCTCTCTCTGTCTCCGTCTCTGTCTCCTTCTCTCTGTCTCCGTCTCCCTCTCTCTGTCTCCGTCTCTGTCTCCCTCTCTCTGTCTCTGTCTCCGCCTCTCTGTCTCCGTCTCTGTCTCCCTCTCTCTGTCTCTGTCTCCGCCTCTCTGTCTCCGTCTCTGTCTCCCTCTCTCCGTCTCTGTCTCTGCCAGTGATGACAAGGCGATGAGCGAGCTGGACACAGTCCCCCCATGTGGTGTTGTAGAGGATAGAGGATGTGCTGCTTCCTGCAGCAGAGCAGGGTGAAGGGGCCTTGCCTGTTTTCTATGGTGTGCGTGTTGTTGAACGATGCATGTTGAGTGTTTGTCATTTGACAAATATTGTTTATATGTTTAGAAAGATTTCAAGTCTGTTTTTGATACGTTTTTCTGTTAAATAAAGACTTGTTTTAAAATTCAATTCAATTCTCTGTTTCTCTCTCTCTCTCTCTCTCCCTCTTTCTTTCTCTCCGTTTCTCTCCCTCTCGTTTTCTTCTCTTCTCTCCCTCTTTCTGTTTCTCTCCCTCTCTCTTGCTTCCCCTCTCTCTCAAATTCTTGTTTTCTTTCTTCTCCCTCTTGCCGCCCCCCCTCCTCTCTCCCTCTCTCTCTCTGTCTCTCTCCCTCTCTTGTTCCCTAGCAGAACATCACCTCTTGAGGGTGTGAAGCCGGCGTCGATGTTCATTGGGGTTGGTGATGAAACATCGATTGGGTGAACCCATTTGACCTCTGTCACCTGCACATCAGTCACATGACAAAGGTCAACGGACACACAGCTGTGTGTGTGTGTGTGTGTGTTAATTTGCTGCATATGCCTACATGTGAGTGTTTTTGAGTAAGTGTGCATGTGTGTGTGTGTGTTTGTGTTGTTGTTTGCACATGACAGCAATGCACTGATGCAGCTGTGTGTGTGTATTTGCATGTGTTCAGTATGTGCATGTGGATCTAAAAGCATGTGTTCTCCATGTTCTTCATGTTTGCATGGATGTGTGTGTGTGTGTGTGTGTGTGTCTGTATGTGTGTGTGTGCATATGAGTTTGGTGTCACTGCACCTTCTCACTGTTTGCAGAGTGCCTGCTCAGCACAAACGTAGAGACAGAGATAGTCAATAAAAAGAAACGGCAGTGCTCGTGAGTCGGGGCCTTAATTCACAGTCCTGATGTGAGCCATACTGCTGCATCCACCAGGGCTAACAGGATGTGGCTTCTATCGATCAGACATAACCTTTCCCATACTACTGATTATACTGACTTGGCCATGCTGCCTGAAATAGTTTCATTGAAATTAGTTTCGGTCATAACAGCTGCAAACGGTACCTGCAGCCGCTGGGTGGACGGCATCCTTTCTTTAGTAGGGTAAAGCTACAACATCTCACTACACCCATCTCCAACGCCCTTTAAAGGCTTATACACTCCCACTGTTCAGTTTCATAATGACAAGAAGGGAGGACACTGCAGGATCATAAAGCTCTGTTGCTAACGCCACAAGCTAATTATCCTGATGGTAATTACCTGACACTGCCTGTTCTGGTCAACATAAAGTGCCGAATAAGTGGGCTTCACCACAAAACACATCACAATGATTGACAAAAATAAATATTTGTAGTGGTTGTTAACTGGGAATAACTGAAACAAATAAATGACTCATATCCTCCTATTTTAACACCCACTCCCCTGATCTTTGCATGTAGGAACACAGGAACTGGGCAGGCTGAGGGGCTCTAGTAGCTCTTGAAGGTCTGTGAGCCCCCATCTCTTAAAGACTTCACTTGTCCTCAGTGCTCAGTAGACTCTGCAGTAATCACAGCAAGCTGGTATCTGCTACAGGGGCTCCCAAATGACAGGTGCCAGCCAACATACTGGGTACCTGCTACCTCTCTGTTTGAAACGACTAGCTGGTCTTTTTGGATGTGGAGTTGTTCTTTACAGCAGCAGAACATACCAGTCAGCAGTTGGACAGAAATCGAACATGTTTGCTGTTGCATGGCAGACCTTAACCACCAATATGTGTTGGAATGTGTATGGAAAGAAGGGTCACATGCACACACATTCTCAGAAGATACTTTCATTCGTTCATCTTCAGCCGCTTCTCTGGGGTCGGGTCGCGGTCGCAGCAAGCTAAGTAGGGCACTCCAGATGTCCCTCTCCCTAGCAACACCCTCCAGCTCCTCCTGGGGGATCCCAAGGTGTTCCCAGGCCAGACTGGACATGTAGTCCCTCCAGTGAGTTCTGGGTCTACCCTGGGTTCTACTCCCAGTTGGTCGTGCCTGGAAAACCTCCACAGGAAGGCGCCCAGGAGGCATCCTGATCAGATTGCCCGAACCACCTCAACTGGCTCCTTCTGACGCGAAGGAGCAGCGGCTCTACTCCGAGCTCCCTCCGGATGTCCGAGCTCCTCCCCCTATCTCTAAGGCTGAGCCCAGACACCCTACGGAGGAAACTCATTTCAGCCGCTTGTGTCCACAATCTCACCCTTTCGGTCATTGAGGGTTGGAACGAAGACTGACTGGTAAATTGAGAGCTTTGCCTCCCAGCTCAGCTCCCTCTTCACCACAACGGTCCGGTACAACGTCCACATTACTGCTTATGCTGCACCAAACCGCCTGTCAATCTCCCACTCCATCCTGCCCTCTCTCATGAACAAGATCCTGAGATACTTGAACTCCTTCACTTGAGGCAACAACTCATCCCCAACCCGGAGGGAGCAATCCACTATTTTCCGGTAGAGAACCATGGCCTCAGACTTGGAGGTGCTAACCCTCATCCCGGCCATTTCACACTCAGCTGTAAACCGCCCCAGTGCACTGGAGGTCGCGTTCTGTGTAGATTCTGTACAATATATATTCTGTATAATATTCCTTAATCTACCAACTACTAAACTCATCTGATACACCATACCCTACTTTATAAAGTTGGTCAAGTTGCGTGTACTGTATATGCAAACACACTTTGTGGATAAACAGTTTCCAACTTCTGACTTTCTTACGCCCACACAGACACTTTGCATCATTGCCCATACTGCAGTTCTCTGATGGAGTGACATCATCGTTATGTGACACTGACGGCTGGTTCAAGTGCCAACACTCACTAATGGCAAGCGACACCTGTCCATCACACTGCTGTGCCAGACTGACGAAGGGGTTATACTCTCCATCATCGTCAGCAAAGGCGACCATGGCTTAGCGGGAACCAATGTCTGAAAGGATGACAAGCTGCTGAAGCCAGTAATGATGTGACGAGTAAACAATGTCACCATGACAGCACGCACCATGCAAACATCACGCCAGCTGACACTGGCTGGGGTGTGTCTCGCTAGATGGACACTGGCTGGGGTGTGTCTCACTAGACTGACACTGGCTGGGGTGTGGCTCACTAGACTGACACTGGCTGGGGTGTGGCTCACTAGACTGACACTGGCTGGGGTGTGGCTCACTAGATTGACACTGGCTGGGGTGTGGCTCACTAGCTTGACACTGGCTGGGGTGTGTCTCACTAGACTGACAGTGGCTGGGGTGTGTCTCGCTAGCCTGACACTGGCTGGGGTGTGTCTCACTAGACTGACACTGGCTGGGGTGTGTCTCACTAGCCTGACACTGGCTGGGGTGTGTCTCACTAGACTGACACTGGCTGGGGTGTGTCTCACTAGCCTGACACTGGCTGGGGTGTGTCTCACTAGACTGACACTGGCTGGGGTGTGTCTCACTAGACTGACACTGGCTGGGGTGTGTCTCACTAGATTGCTGAGTTGTGTGAACCAACGCTGTGTGTTTTCGGGTGCAGTCCACCTAAAGTTACGGCTCTCAATCAGTAGAAAGGCTGTAAGTGCTTATCCCTGTGGCGTATCCATGGTGATGACGTGTTGTTCTTTCTGAGCGTGTGATGAGATGCGTGAGAGACGTGTGGAAACCACAGCCAGGGTGTGAAGACTGAGACGAAGCTACTTTTCCCCAACACTGTAACTTGATCTCTGTCTTTCTTTCTTTCTTTCTTTCTTTCTCTCTTTTGTCTTTTTTGGATTTTCCCCCTTTTTCACCCTGATTGTATTCACAAGCCGTCCCGGTCTCTGCTCCACCCCCTCTGCTGATCCGGGGAGGCTGCAGACTACCACATGCCTCCTCCCACACATGTGGAGTCACCAGCCGCTTCTTTTCACCTGACAGTGAGGAGTTTCACCCGGGGGACGTAGCACGTGGGAGGATCACACTATTCCGCCCAGTTCCTCCTCCCTCCCCCCTGAACAGGCACCCCGACCGACCAGAGGAGGCGCTAGTGCAGCGACCAGGACACATACCCACCCGGACAGCACTTGAACACACCACAAACACTACAGCTGACAGCCAGCTAGCATGCAGGTCCTGCACTGATTCACTGAGCTGAACAGCCAATCAGCAATCAGCACACTTTACTTGTCATTTCACTTCATGTACTGAGACAACATGCTGTTTCCCCCAACACACAAAAGTACAACACAAAGACAAACACACATCCAAAACTACAAGAACACACATACCCACACTAACACACATACCCACACTAACACACACACCCACACTAACACACACACCCACACTAACACACACACCCACACTAACACACACACCCACACACTAACACACACACCCACACTAACACACACACCCACACTAACACACACACCCACACTAACACACACACCCACACTAACAAACATACCCACACTAACACACATACCCACACTAACACACATACCCACACTAACACACACACCCACACTAACACACATACTCACACTAACACACACACCCACACTAACACACATACTCACACTAACACACATACCCACACTAACACACATACCCACACTAACACACATACTCACACTAACACACACACCCACACTAACACACATACTCACACTAACACACATACCCACACTAACACACACACCCACACTAACACACATACCCAAACTAACACACACACCCACACTAACACACATACCCACACTAACAAACATACTCACACTAACACACATACCCACACTAACACACATACCCACACTAACACACATACCCACACTAACACACATACCCACACTAACACACATACCCACACTAACACACACACCCACACTAACACACATACTCACACTAACACACATACCCACACTAACACACACACCCACACTAACACACACACCCACACTAACACACACACCCACACTAACACACATACCCACACTAACACACATACTCACACTAACACACACACCCACACTAACACACATACCCACACTAACACACATACTCACACTAACACACATACTCACACTAACACACATACCCACACTAACACACATACCCACACTAACACACATACCCACACTAACACACACACCCACACTAACACACATACTCACACTAACACACATACCCACACTAACACACATACTCACACTAACACACACACCCACACTAACACACATACCCACACTAACACACATACTCACACTAACACACACACCCACACTAACACACATACTCACACTAACACACATACTCACACTAACACACACACCCACACTAACACACACACCCACACTAACACACATACCCACACTAACACACATACCCACACTAACACACATACCCACACTAACACACATACCCACACTAACACACACACCCACATTAACACACATACTCACACTAACACACATACTCACACTAACACACACACCCACACTAACACACATACTCACACTAACACACACACCCACACTAACACACACACCCACACTAACACACATACCCACACTAACACACATACTCACACTAACACACATACCCACACTAACACACACACCCACACTAAACAAAAAACAAGTCATTGTCCAAGGGAACAACAGCAGCCAGGATGACTGTCGAAACCACGCGTCTGCATGGGCTAGCAGTTAGCTTAGCCTGCCCCTGTCAGACCACCCTCTGTGTTTCCTCCTAGGGTGCAGCTCCAGGCAGGGGCCGTGGTCCCTGTGGCAACTGGACAATGCAAACCAAGCCCTCCCAGCTGATCCAGCACCAGCTCTCCCTGCCGATCCAGCACCAGCTCTCCCAGTTGATCCAGCACCAGCTCTCCCAGCCAACAAACGAAGACAAACTTCGACGCAGACGTGGACAAAGACACTGCATGGACGGTGCTGGGTGAGGCCGCTGCGAACGTGAATTCGCGCCGCCATCTCATCATCGACATCAGATCAGAGGGATCACTCTCACCGACGGGCTCTGCCGAATTGGACGAAAAGCTGCCGACTGGGGTCCGACTAGTGCCGACGGTGTGGGACACACTGCGAAACCTAGGTTCACAGACGCTCACTGACGGCCCGACACTCGGGCCCTTAAGGCCTGAGTTATGTTTAAGAGCACTGAGTTTTCTATTTCCTGTTTTGATGAAAAAGAAAGAACAAGTAAAAGCAGCCTCAGTGGAAAGGCAAGAATGTCCTCCACCACAGATCAATGGCCCATTATGTGCTACTCGTGCCCAGGCCTCATTGGTGCAGGATCAATGACCTGCAGCCTGGACATACTGGACCACACAAGACCTACGGGACTCAATAACACACACAAGCTCACTCACACACACACACACACACACACACACTCACACTCACACACTCACACACACACACACACACACACACACACACACACACAGGGTCTAGCTAACGTTTCTCGGGGGCTATTGGATTTCCCTTATCTCACCCGGCGACTGTCATTTAGAGCCAAGATGGCCACCTGCCTGTCCCACGGGACCTGGGCTACTGATGTGGTCTGAGAGAGCAGGAGCCAGAGGCAGGCAGCCCGCCATGCGTGTGCAAACAGCACATGGGTCGGCAGTCAGTGTTCCTCTGTTGGTTCAGGCAGAACGACAACCTGCCTCAACCTGCAGTTTATTAACCACGGACACTTGGCTCCGTTATGCTCAGCTTGACTTAAAAACAGACTTTTCCTCCAGACTTTACATCCCGTCGCAGCCTAAAGTAAAAGTCAGCTATACAATATCTATACAATATCTATACAATATCCCCAAGCCATTGCTGTATGAACGCAAACAAGGCTTTAAAGGTCTGGAGATACACAACTGAGGAATGAGGAGTTGATGAGGGATGAAAAGCTCAGTCAATAAATTTGGAAGTAACATGAAGTCATTAATCCTACAGTTTTTTATAAAATATCCAAAAAAGAGGGCCCACAGTCACAAACAATGCATGCTTTCTGGTTTATTACACGACGTTTCATCAGCGTCACGGAACAGAAATGGAAGGTAGCGCTCCCTTTAAACGGTCCCGCCGGCGTCCGGGTGGCGTAGCGGTCTATTCCGTTACCTACCAACATGGGGATCAGCGGTTCGAATCCCCGTGTTACCTCCGGCTTGGTCGGGCGTCCCGTCCCTACAGACACAATTGGCCGTGTCTGCAGGTGAGAAGCCAGAGGTGGGTATGTGTCCTGGTCGCTGCACTAGCGCCTCCTCTGGTCGGTCGGGGCGCCTGTTCAGGGGGGGAGGGGGAATAGTGTGATCCTCCCACGTGCTGCGTCCCCCCTGGTGAAACTCCTCACTGTCAGGTGAAAAGAAGCGGCTGGTGACTCCACATGTATGGGAGGAGACATGTGGTAGTCTGCAGCCCTCCCCGGATCGGCAGAGGGGGTGGAGCAGAGACTGGGATGGCTCAGTGAGCGGGGCGATTGGCCAGGTACAATTGGGGAGACAAAGGGGGAAAATAAAAAAAAAAGAAAAGAAAAGAACAGTCCCATCTCCAGTGTGTGAAACTGCGATTGGCTACATGTCAAAATAAATAAAAACAACACAGTGAGTCAAACAGCGCCCTCCAACGGGAAAGCAAAGTAGTAGAAACCAAACCTTTACCAGAAAAAGCTTTCAACCAGACACTACTCTGCATTTGTGAATGCTGGCTTCCTTACACTAGGTCAGCGCACCACCAACCAAACTACACGACCATAAGTGGAGCAGGAACCGGTTCCTCTTTACTGCAGCCACGCACCGTTTTAAACAAAGAAGAGAACGCACAGAACTACACACAGGTTGACGGACGAGATCAGGCAGGGGTCTCCATGGACTATCATGTTTGCGGATGACATTGTGATCTGTAGTGAGAGTAGGGTGTGGATGGAGGAGAGCCTGGAGAGGTGGAGGTATGCTCTGGAGAGAAGAGGAATGAAAGTCAGTAGGAGCAAGACGGAATACCTATGCGTGAATGAGAGGGAGGACAGTGGAATGGTGAGCATGTAAGGAGTGGAGGTGATGAAGGTGGATGATTTTAAATACTTGGGATCAACTTTCCAAAGTAATGGGGAGTGCAGGAGAGAGGTGAAGAAGAGAGCGCAGGCAGGGTGAAGTGGGTGGAGAAGAGTGTCAGGAGTGATGTGTGACAGAAGGGTACCAGCAAGAGTTAAAGGGAAGGTTTACAAGATGGTAGTGAGACCAGCTATGTTATATGGTTTGGAGACAGTGGGGCTGATGAAAAGACAGGAGGTGGAGATGGAGGTGGTAGAGATGAAGATGATAAGATTTTCACTGGGAGAGATGAAGAAGGACAGGATTAGGAAGGAGTATATTAGAGGGACAGCTCAGGTTGGACGGTTTGGAGACAAAGCAAGAGAGGCAAGACTGAGATGGTGTGGACATGTGTGGAGGAGAGATGCTGGGTATACTGGGAGAAGGATGCTGAATATGGAGCTGCCAGGGAAGAGGAGAAGAGGAAGGCCAAAGAGGAGGTTTATGGAGGTGGTGAGGGAGGACATGCAGGTGGCTGGTGTGACAGAGGAAGATGCAGAGGACAGGAAGAGATGGAAACGGATGATCCGCTGTGGCGACCCCTAACGGGAGCAGCCGGAAGTAGTAGTAGTAGTAGTAGTGGTAGTAGTAGCAGCAGTAGTAGCAGCAGTAGTAGTAGTAGTGGTAGTAGTAGTAGTAGCAGAATCAGTAGTAGTAGTAGTAGTAGCAGCAGCAGTAGTAGTAGTAGCAGCAGTAGTAGTAGTAGCAGCAGCAGCAGTAGTAGTAGTAGTAGTAGTAGTAGTAGATAGTTCTCTGTTCTCTCTACAGGCGATGGCAAACAGAAAGATGGATTTACTTTAACCAACTGAGACCACTAACTCTAGTGTGCCTTTACTCTCATCAGATGTCAGTAGTGAAAAATATTTGCACATTCATTGACCTTGTTATTTGTTCACACATGAAAACACCGTTTAATACCACGAACACAGCAGTTCTTGTGCTGATGGGTGAGTCCCAGACTACCACCATAATAACCGTATGTGTACACACACCCCTGAGAAACTCTGGAGAGTCAAGTCTTTATTCTCAGAGATACCAAATAAAAACTTGAAGTAATGTTTACTTTCTATTTGCTTGTTGACTTTGTTGGATTCAAACTGTTGTTTTTTGAGGAGCTGGAGTTCAGTTGTTAAACAAAGAGCAAGTGACCTCTTACTACACCCTAATGTGGGTCTGACCTTTGTTAAATACCAGCAGTATTTACACTACTGGCGGACTGACAGCTCAGGCTACATGTGGCATTTACACAGATATCTGTTCTAGATAGCCGGGGGGGGGGGGGGGGGGCAATGGGAGACAGACACAGAGAGAGAGAGAGACAGACAGAGAGAGACAGAGACAGAAAGACAGAAAGAGAGACAGAGAGAAACAGACACAGAGAGACGGAGAGAGAGAGACAGACAGAGAGAGAGAGAGACAGACAGAGAGAGAGAGACAGACAGAGAGAGACGGAGAGAGAGAGACAGACAGAGAGAGAGAGACAGAGACAGACAGAGAGAGAGAGACAGACAGAGAGACAGAGAGAGACAGACAGAGAGAGAGACAGAGACAGACAGAGAGAGAGAGAGACAGAAAGACAGACAGAGACAGACAGAGAGAGAGAGAGACAGAGAAAGACAGAGAGAGAGAGAGACAGAAAGAGAGACAGAGAGAAACAGACAGAGAGAGAGAGAGAGAGAGAGAGAGAGAGAGAGAGAGAGAGAGAGAGAGAGAGAGAGAGAGAGAGAGAGAGAGAGAGAGAGAGAGAGAGAGAGAGACAGCAGCCCCTCTCCCTCCTCACTCTCTCTCTGCCACTGACAGGCAGCTGAGGGAGAGTCTGGCCCTGCTGGAACTGGACTTTGTGGAGTTTAGGGAGTTCACCCAGGCCAGGTTTTCTGACACCACCACCAGCTCCATCCAGCAGCTCAGGGAGGAGGTGGAACAGCTGAGAACAGAGAACAGACTGACTGTCTTAGAGCTACAAGAGACCGTGAAGCAGCTACAGGTGGAAAACCAAAACCTACATTCCCAAGTAGCCCAACTAGAGAAGGAGGCGATACTGAAAGAGAGGAACCTCATGAAACAGATGGAGGATCTTAGGACAGAGCTCCAAGAGAACACCAGGGCCAGGGCTTCAGTCTCTCAAAACAATACCACTAACACCCATACAGACCATCACACCTCCCCTGACACTAAAACAACCAACAAACATGATACAGAGACCACTCACACAGACACACAGACACCCCTCACACAAAAACACACAACCCCCCCCCATCCACCCAACCAATCTCCTCCCACCAAGACAAACAAACAGCGCCCACACGTAGCCCTGCTCATGGACTCAAACCAGAAGTTCATGGTCCCTCAGAAACTATTCCCCGGATATCACGTGACAGCGAAACGATGCAGCACTACTGGCCATGCACTACAGCTCCTGAACAAGGAATCTCTTGGGAGCCCACAATGCATCATCATCCACACCGGGACCAATGACCTGCACTATCTGCACAGTGACACGGCGGTGGCGGTGTGTTGAGTGGCAGAGAGAGCAAGTGGAGAATTCCCAGAGGCTCGGATTGTGGTGTCAACACTCCTGCCACGGCGTGACACCCCACCCCATATAATCCATGGAATCAACACAGACATCAGCAGAGGCTGCGCTGCTCTTCCCAATGTCCACCTGGCTCACCATCCAGCCATCTGTCTCCATGACCTCTACGACGGAACACGATGTGGTCTATGACTGGGACCACCTGTCATGTATCCAGGACGGATGGGGAATGCAGTCGTGTGTACCTGCCACACAGAACATGGACGAGAGCCACACGGCAGACCACATGGAGAAGGATGAATAACCACTAGGCATTTATCATGACGGATTTATTGTAGGCTACAAAGAGTGGAGTTCGAGGTTGGATTAGAAGCTCCTCGGCGGGATCTGATCGCACCGAAGGGCTTCGCGGAAGCGGTAAGCTCCCAAACAAAACAACCCAGCAAGTTTCTAACGCATACTCATCCAGAGATGTTCCATCTGTTGTAGATGGTGCAGCCTAGTGGTGGCATACGACATCGGCGACCTTAACAGTGGTGAATCTATGGCATAATAAGGCTACAGCGACCTCCAGCGGTATAGCACCGATATACTTTCAAAATTCACAGAAATCCTGAAACGTGTACACGTTTAAACGGCAAACATTGCACCGTGTAAACGTGTACAGATTTTAGTACACGTTCACATCCCTAAAATCAGTTATATCTTTCAGACGGCAGCAGACATGGCCCTACCAAGGACCAACAACAGAAAAAAGAAACAACCTAAAAATGAAAAATGGTGTGACGATTGTAAAAAATATAAGAAAAGACATGCGTAAATTGTCAAACCTGAAACACTACCAACCTCAAGATATGGATATAAGAAAGAAATATAGCGAAACATTAAAACTATATAAACACACATTAAGAATGAAAAAACCAAAGCCATGTAGATAGAACCCTACAGGAAATAGAACATTCCCTGAATCAAAACCAATTCTGGGAAATGTGGAATAATTTGAGCTCTACAAAACCACAAGACCTGCCTATCCAAAATGGAGAAATTTGGAAAAATCATTTTGAACATATCTATTCAGAAATCCAACAAGAACACTCAAATCCAATTACAATCTGATCAAACAGAAATTACAGTTGCCCCGAACGCACTATAAAAGACAACCAAAACCCACTGGATTTTCCAATAACACAAGAAGAATTAGCACAGAAGCTCAAATCCTTAAAACCCAATAAAGCTTGTGGCCTTAACAGCATCAGAAGCGAGATGCTTAAAAAACAGCACACCTGAGCTGCAAAGGGCAGTACTCAAATTGTTCAACATTGTTCTAAGTTCGGGATATTTTCCTGACATCTGGAGCAAAGGGCTTATAACTCCTATTCATAAAAATGGAGACAAATTGGATCCTAATAATTTCAGAGGCATTTGTGTGAGCAGTAGTCTGGGGAAGGTGTTTAATCACATTTTGAACAATCGAATTCTAACCCTCCTTAACGAACACAATGTCCTGAGCAAAGGTCAAATTGGCTTCCTCCCCAAATCACCGGACTACGGACCATATTTACACCCTACACACCCTCATAAATGAAAATGTGAATCAAACCAAAAATGGAAAAATATTTGCTTGTTTTATTGACTTCAAAAAAGCTTTCGACTCTATTTGGCATGAAGGGACTATACTATAAACTTTTACAAAGTGGTGTAGGGGGTAAAGTGTACGACATAATAAAGTCAGTGTATTCGGACAACAAATGTGCAGTTAAGATTGGAGACAAACACACTGAGTTCTTCACTCAGAATAGAGGGGTGAGACAGGGCTGTGGACTTAGCCCGACACTGTTTAATATATACATTAATGAACTGGCGGTGCAGCTGGAACAGTCTGCAGCCCCAGGTCTCCCCCTGTATGACATGGAAGTGAAATGTTTGCTTTATGCAGATGATCTAGTTTTATTGTCACCAACCGCAGATGGGCTGCAACAACTACTAGACCTGCTTGAGGACTATTGCCAGCACTGGGCCCTGGCAATCAATCCAAAAAAGACAAAAGTAATGATCTTCCAGAAGAAGCCCAGATGTCAGGAAAACAGATACCAGTTGACTCTAGGTAGCATCACCTTAGAGCATACGATGCAGTATACTTACCTGGGTCTAATTATTACAGCAATCAGGGAGTTTCAGTAGGGCAGTGAATAACCTAAAACCTGGCAGAGCTCTATATGCAATTAAAACATCAATTATTTAACATTGATATACCAATCTCCATCTGGTGCGAACTGTTTGATAGTGTAATTCTGCCCATTGCACTATATGGAAGTGAGGTATGGGGTCCACTCAGTCTGGGGACTGGATTTAAGGTGCATCCAGAATGTAAGTGATCTGTTTTGATATTTATTATCAATGGGAAACGGCCTGATTCTGCCCTGCATGCATCTGTTGGTGTTTTCCTTTGTACGTTTAGCAATTTTCTACAGAATTCTGCATGCTGGGCTTCTATTGGATGTTTGTCCCATCTAGTGTAGTCTTGCTGACTGAGTGGACCCCATACTTCACTTCCATGTACTGCAATGGGCAGGAGGACACTGTCAAAGATTTTGGACCAGATTTTAATGGGGATGTCTGCTTTATAGAGTTTTCTTTTTATTGTATAGAAAGCTCTTCAGGCTTTCTCTTTAAGTGCATTCACTGCCAGAGCAAAGCTTCCCGAGGCACTGGCCCTCAGTCCCACTGACCCTTAGTCCCACTGACCCTCAGTCCCACTGACCCTCAGTCCCACTGACCCTTAGTCCCACTGACCCTCAGTCCAGGTCATCATAGTTTAACGTGTACTCTAGGGCGGTGTTACCTAGAGTACATAGGCCAATAAAGCCAGTTGAATTGAGAGAGAGAGAGACAGACAGAGAGACAGAGACAGACAGAGACAGACAGAGAGACAGAGACAGACAGAGACAGAGAGAGAGAAAGAGAGATACTCTCTTTTTCTGTTGGATAATTGAGAGATCCAGGATGGGGGGAACAGAAATGGGTAAATTGAGGTAAATTATCATATTTATAACAGGTTTCAGCAGAAATGCCTGAAGCTGTTGGTTCTGCAGGGCGAAGGTGAAACTTCAAAGTGAGCAGTGGGCTGAGAGCAAGGGGGGGGCAAAGTGAGCAGTGGGCTGAGAGCCAGGGGGGCAAAGTGAGCAGTGGGCTGAGAGTCAGGGGGGCATGAGGATGATGAGGATGATGATATGTGGGGGGAGGTTTCAACGCTTTGAGCAGTTATATGATTCAGTAAACCTTTCTGTGACCACTGCCTGCAGACATGGCTCCACCAGATGTTTACATGGCTTCACCAGATGTTCCACTACACTACAACTGTCACACTGTTGACCTTCCCTGAAGAACAACAAACAACTTCAATCAAACACGCAAATACAGCTCAGCCGTATGACAACATGCGACCACACAAAATGATGCTTTACTCACATACACACTACACACACTCTGCACACACACACACACACACACACACACACACACACACACACACACACACAGAAGCAATGGCAGATAAATGAAAGTCTTACACACAAGGACACAGTTTCCAGAATACCTAGGAACAATCTACGCCTCTGGTTGCGTGTGTGTGTGTGTGTGTGTGTGTGTGTGTGTGTGTGCACACCATGTAAACAAAGCATGTAATTACAGTACCTGGAGCAGCTATAGTCACTGACCCGGTCAACCTTTAACTTGCCCCAGCTTCTACCCTTGTTAAAGTAACATGCTCACATAATACCCATACAAACACTCTCTCTCTCTCTCTCTCTCTCTCTCTCTCTCTCTCTCTCTCTCTCTCTCTCTCTCTCTCTCTCTCTCTCTCTCTCTCTCTGCACTGCATGCGGGAAGGTTGGGTACGTCAGCGTGAGTGAGGGCGTTGAATGAGCTTGAGCGTGTTTTTTGGATTAATTCACTTGTTCTCTACTGCTTTCACTTTTCTTTTCTTTTCTTTTCTTCTCTACATGGTAATGTGAGGGAAGTTTAATATTACTTCGTCGTTGGTGCTTGGGAAGTGACTGGAGTAGCTGGTGGGAGGTTGGTGGTGTGCAATATGGCGTCCCTCCCCGGTGAGGGCTCGCCTCCCCTGTCTATCAGACACGGGGTTAGAGTCGTGGTCGACCCGCGGTACACTGTGGAACAGGTTCTCCTGGCTGCAGGAGAACAGGTCGGCTATGAGAACATCACCTACGGCTCTCGGATGAACAAAGCCGTGGTGGCTTTTCTCCGAGAGGAGCGTTTAGTCCACCTGTTGGTCGAGAGCGGCCTGGTGCTGGACGATTTGTTTGTAGCCGTCTCGCCATTGTTTGTGCCGTCGACACGTGTTACCGTGTCAGGCGTACCTCCGTTTATCCCGAACGAGCTCATTGAGAAAGAACTGGGTCGTTTCGGGAAGTTTGCTGGCGGGTTCAGAACAGTCCGTCTGGGTTGTGGCGACGCCAGACTGCAGCATGTTAACTCCCTGCGGAGACAGGCCTTCATGTATTTGAATGATCCCTCAGAACATCTACAAGTGTCATTTAAGGTCAAATACGAACACGGCTTCTACACTTTGTACGCGAGTTCTGGCAGCATGAAGTGTTTTTGAGTGCGGCGATGTCGGCCACAAACGCTCATCCTGCCCGCACAGGGAGCCCACAGCGGGCAGCAGTACAGGCGAGCCGCCGCCTGATGGCGCCGCTGAGGGCGGTAGCCCGCAAACTGCGCAGCAAGGCGGCAGGAGATACCGTAACCCGGTGATCCGCAACCTGGTACGGAAGGAAATGTAACAACTGAGCAGGACAGCAATACTGTAAATGATGGTAATTTGAGTGGTACTGAAGTACAGGATGCGGATGTAAGCAGAGACGAAGGACAGACAGAACCAGCGGGAGACAGTCACCCAGCCGAGGCTGAGAGTCAGGTTCCTGCAGGGGAGTCACACTGTGAAAACGCTGGAAATGAAGATGAGGACATGTTAGAGGATGATAGCCTATCTCAGTTTGCTGATATTGTGTCGCAAGATGATCAGCAGTCATACTCTTTGAAAGAGATTAATGATTTCCTTGACGAAACCTATGGCAGACAGTCTGTGGATGTAACAGATTTCTTCTCGGATTGGGACAGGTTTGTTAGTTCTGTTATGAAAATTAGAAAAACAGCTGGATATGAAGAGCTCAGTAAGCAGAAGAGGTTTCGTCTGAAGAAGATTCTGACGAAACTCAGGAAAGAAAAGCGAGGGAAGGTTTCTTTACATGTACAAAACTGAAATATATATGTGACACACAAAAGGTGGTTTTTCTCTGCTTGGAAAGGTTTCACTGTCTTATCCTTCCTTTTCTCTCCTCTTTTAATGGACGGTTTGCGAGTAGGGAGTCTAAATATTAACGGAGGACGGGATAGAGTTAAGCGAGGTGTGGTAGCTGAGCTGATTAGAGCTAAGAACATAGATGTGCTCTTCCTACAGGAAACACACAGCTCCGCAGACAACGAGATAGAGTGGGGAATGAGTTGGGCAGGCCAGGCTTTTTTGAGCCATGGTACCAACTTTAGTGCAGGTGTAGCTGTTCTCTTCGCAGCGCCTCCTTTTGACAAATGTTTTGACATGTGAAGTGGAGCAGGGCAGGATCCAGGTAGTTCAGGCAACAATCCAAGAAATACCCTTTGTGTTTATAAATGTATATACTTATAATACAGGCACTGGTCGCTTGAGATTGTTTAGCAAACTGAGGGATAAACTCAAACAATTTAATAGTGGCTCAATCATAGTGGTGGGAGGAGACTGGAATTGCACTACACACCCCTACAGTTGACAGAAACTCAGAAGAGCCCCATCCACCGTCAGCTTCTTTTCTGTCCACTGTGGTTGCAGAAAACGACCTTACGGATGTTTGGAGGACACTTAATCCAACAGTTAGGCAGTACACATGGGGTAAAAGCTGCGGAGGGTAGTGTGAGGGCAGCCAGGTTGGACAGGATTTACCTCAATCAGACATACAACAACAGGTTGATTAAGTCCACGATATCACCTGTAGGATTTTCAGATCACCATTTAGTAGTAGCAGATTTTTCTTTACAAGTTCAATTTCGACACTGTTCCCACTGGCACTTCGATGTGCGGCTAACGCAGGATAAAGCCTTCTGTCAGTTCTTCTCTGACTTCTGGAGTCATTGGGGGCTGAGGAAGAAGGATTTTGAGAGCTTAGCTCGATGGTGGGAGGTAGGAAAAACACAAATTAGGATTTTCTGTCAGCAATACAAACAACACACTCTCGGTGTGGAGAAACTTTGTCTTGATGAATTAGAGAGAGAAATTAGGATATTAGAAGGCGAAGTAATTATTGGACATGATGGTGACAGCAGCACCTTTGGAAAGTAGGAGGAAGGCTTTAGGTAGGTTCCTACATGAGAGGGCAAAGGGCGCTTTAATCAGGACCCGACTTGCCACCATCAAAGACATAGATGCTCCAACTTCTTTTTTCTTTAAACTCGAGAAGAAAGTTAGAAAGAATAATGTGATGATGCACCTCAAACTTCCCAGTGGGGCAACAACAACTGATCCATCAGAGATGAGGAAGTTGGCCATAGACTTCTACAGCAGCCTGTTCAGTGCGGAGACCTGTGACTCTGGCTGTGTGGGGGAGATACTGGAGGGACTGCCTCAGCTGGGTGAAACACAGGTGACTTCGCTGGAGTCCCCCGTCTCCTTTGATGAGATGTCTGCGGCGGTTCAGCAGCTCAGCTGTGGCAAAGCCTCTGGAGTTGATGGACTTCCTTCAGAGTTCTAAAAGACGTTTTGGACCCAAATTGGACGAGACTTACACGATGTTTTTAGAGAATGTTTGAACTCTGGAACTCTACCTTTGAGTTGTAGACGGGCTGTCCTGACACTGCTACCAAAAAAGGGAGATCTTGGCCTACTAAAAAACTGGAGGCCAGTTTCATTGTTGTGTACTGACTATAAGATCATTGCAAAATGCTTTTCGAATAGACTCAAACAGTGTATGGACACGGTTGTACATTGCAGCCAGACGTACTGTGTTCCTGACCGTACAATTAAGGATAATCTTTTTTTGATACGTGACATTATTGCCATATTCTAAGCTCCAGGAGCTGGATGTTGGCCTGCTTTCCTTAGATCAAGAGAAGGCTTTTGACAGGATAGATCATTGCTATCTGTTCCAAACACTTAAAGGTTTTGGTTTTGGGGATAAATTTGTTAACTGGATCAAGTTGTTGTATTCCGGCGCCAGTGTTCTGTTGAAGGTAGGAGGTGGACTCAGCCGACCTGTCTCTGTTAGGAGGGGTATCAGACAGGGTTGTCCCTTATCTGGGATGCTTGTACTCCCTGGCCATTGAACCACTTTTATTTCAGCTCAGGCAGGGGCTCCCAGGGCTAACCTTTTCAGGGAAGATCACCACTGCAGTTAGCTTATCAGCATACGCTGATGATGTCACGGTTTTCCATAACAACCCAAAACGATGTACATTTTCTCAAACAGAAATTGGCCTTATACGAACAAGCTTCCTCTGCAAAGGTTAATTGGTCAAAATCCGAGGGCCTCTTGCTGGGGGAGTGGACCAATAGAGAAAAGCCGACATTACCAGCGGGGCTGCAGTGGAATACAGACGGGATAAAATGCCTAGGTGTCTTTCTAGGCAGTGACCGCTTCCTGAGCAAAAACTGGGAGGGTTTAACCGAGAAGGTCAGTGCCCGATTGTCTAGGTGGACTTGGATCCAGCCTCAGTTGTCCTATAGGGGGAGGGTCTTGATTGTTAACAACTTGATTGCCTCGATGTTCTGGCACCGGTTTACAGTTTTAGAACCTCCGGACACGCTCATACGGGAAGTACAGAAGACGCTAGTGGACTTCTTCTGGGGAGGCTTTCACTGGACCAAGTCTGCTGTGCTGTTCCTACCAATGCTGGAAGGAGGCCAGGGCCTTATTGACCTCCGCACAGTCGCATCATGGCCTTTCGCCTTCAAACTGTGCAGCGCCTTTTATACCATGACCAGCGACTTTGGAGTGGAACGGCGTCTGTGTTGCTTCGGAGGGTCATGAACCTGAACTATGACAAACACCTGTTTTTTCTGGACCTGGCTGGCATGGATTTCACGACAACACCCTTCTATCAATCTGTTCTCCGCGCTTGGAGAACGGTCTTGCGCACCAACAGGGACTACCCCCAGCTCTATGGCAGTGTCGGGGAGGAGCCACTGTTCCATAACCCACTGATACACTGCAGGATGCTCAGCTCGGCAAGTGTGCAGAGATCCCTCATAAGAGCTGGACTTACGAAATTAGCGTGTCTCAGATCAGGAGGACAGTGGAAGACGGCGGGCATTTTGAGCCAAGAGACTGGCTTTAAATCTCTTCGTTTGATGGAGAGATTGTTGGGAGAAGTGATCAGTGCACTTCCTGGCTTCTTCAGGGAGGTACTAGGAGCAGAGTGTGGAGAGGATCAGCCAGCTATGCTGCCTGTCTTTCCATCTTTGTCAGTCCGTGCGGCAGTGGAAGAGCAGGAAGAAGTGAAGGGGGCCATTCTGTCCTTCAAAACGCCGGAACTACATGACCTCTCAAGCACGTCACAGAAGGCCTTGTACGCAGTCACTGTAAAGGTTCTCAACAGAACATCACTAGCCGGCGTGCAGGAGTCGAGGTGGTTGAGTTTGTTGGCACCAGGCTCATCCCCCAGGGGCAGCTGGAGGTCCTTGTACAAACCCCCCATTGAGAAACGCACTGCGGATCTACAGTGGAGGGTGGTACACGGGGCTGTGGCTACGAACAGACATGTGGCACACTTTGATCCTAGGGTAGGGAGTCAATGCTCTTTCTGCAATGATGAGGAAACCCTACAGCACTTATGGCTTAGATGTCCCAGGTTGGGCCCTCTTTTCTCTGTACTGCAGCGGTGGCTCAGAGGTTTAGGAGAGGTTCTTGCGGACAGCCTGTTTGTCTTTGGTCCGAGGTACATGGCAGCACAGTGCAGACGTATCACCTTGGTTAATTTTTTGATAGGACAGGCGAAAATGAGCATTTGGCTTAGCAGAAGGAACAAGATGAAAGGCACAGGGTCCACAGACGCCATGCTCATGTTCAGGGGTCTAGTGGCTGCTCGGCTGAAAATAGAGTTCATGTTCTTCAACCTTAGTTCAAACCTAGAAGGATTTATTTCTATGTGGGGACATGGGGATGTGCTGTGCACAGTGGAAGACCAAGTGCTTATTCTTAATCTTTGAAAAAAGGGGAAATAGGGGGAAGGTGTAATCCTTTGTTTTTACTGTGTATGGCGATTGTTGTGTTTTTCCACTATGTATATGAGTTTTTGTGTTGATGTTATCTTGATGTGACTGAAGAATTGGAACATTAAAGGCTTGGTTAAAGGTCAAGGTCTCTCTCTCTCTCTCTCTCTCTCTCTCTCTCTCTCTCTCTCTCTCTCTCTCTCTCTCTCACACACACACACACACACACACACACACACACACATACATGCAAACTGACAGCAGTGATGACAGTATCTCTGACTGTGGTGTATTTATTAAAAGAGATATCAGTAGATTACAAACACCTAACACACTATATACTACACCAGCAC